>NC_079436.1:43702243-43845239 GCF_903798145.1 Danio aesculapii
AAATGACGGCGACTTTTAGGGGAGGTTCAAATATCGGGCCTTTTCTAGAGTTCAGGCAAGTTCATTATTTCCAGTGGAGGTATGCGGCTTGTGCGCACAAGCAGCGTGACATGCTCAGTCTTCCAGATGCACCCACTTGAATGAATTTCGTAAATCATGTGACAAGAATGGACCAGCTTGTCATCCTCTGAGAAAACAGTTGATTCACCCAGCAATCTACGGTAATTATGGTAATTAATCACCTTAACTTTTCTAATTTTGATTGTAATACAATAATGAGCACCTTTCATAATGCTGCTTTGAAACACCAAATTTGAATTGAATAAATTGTGTTGTTTTGCACTTTATCTGAAAACGCTTTAGCGTTAAATATATTTAAAAATATATCATGAAGCTGCAAATATGTACAAACCTTTAACCCTTGTGTGTCAATTTCATAAACAAAAAAAAAGTATCACATTCAATATTATTTTCATCAGTTTAACATCAGTCCTAATGATAACCACCAAATATTCATTTATTTAAAGGCCTTTATACTTTAAATAACATTATTATTATTATTATTTTTTTACAAAATTGTAAAACTGTTGTGTCTGTTATTTTCCTTATGCTAAAGACTAAGCAGATTGTCATTATTTTAGCTCGTGACCAGAATCATTTAGCCTGCAGTGCGAAAAAACAAACAAACGAAAAAAAATTGACAACAAAATGGAAGCCAGTTAACAAAGAATAAGCAAAAAAGGCTCTTTGATTAAATGGCACTGTGATGAAATATAGCAGTTTGAATGGGGACATTTTTTCTCTGAAGCTCCAGAGTTTTTGTACAAAATATAAAACAAAATGATGAAAGAACATGCGTGTGAAATATTAAAATACTTTTTAATTCCCATTTATGTTGTTTGCATGACAAAATGATCACAAAATGTTTTTAAAAATGTCTATTAGGATGTGAATCGCATCTAGGAGTCTTTTCTGGTTTGCATTTACCTGTTTGTGGACCTTAGTGAGCTGTTCGAGATTGTTCTCCAGGAAAGAGATCTTCTGTTTCTGAGCAGCACTTCCACCAGTCTCATCAGAGTCCATCTCTGCACTCTATACAAACACACACACAAAAGTCAACAGCCTTTAGTTATACAACCACCAATCTATTTACATGGCATCACATGTTACACGGCAGAATCAAATTTACTTTCAAAAAGATAACTGGCCCAGACTAGATATAAAAACTGAAAGGTAGATGTGACATCTAATCATCCTACCTTTTTAACACGAGTTGCCAGATCCTGAACAAACAATTTCCTGAGGTTGTGCAAAGTCTGCAGCTCTTTAGCCTGAAATAACAACGACAATTCAAAGTGTTTGAAATGACGAATATTTGAAAATACACACAACATCATTTGAAGTGAGGAACTGCACTCACCACAGTCTCTTCCAAGCCTTTCAGATCTTGTCTGGCCTGTTCCCTGCGGTCCTGCATCATACTGAAACATGCACAAAAACACACCTTTAAACATCTTGACATGAAAGCACAATTCATGCACTTTTAAATGTAACACTCACACAGATTGTATTAATATTAAATTAAAATTATATTTATTCATCATGCACGCAGATCTTCAGATATACAACAAAAAGAAGGGAATCAGGATGAGTTTTATAAACCAGGTTTTTCACAGTGGTTGAAGATGAACAGAAAGCACTGTGTGATACATACGTGAGCTCATGCAGTTTGCGGCTCTTCTCCTGGTCGGTGGATTTGAGTTTCTCATGTTCCACCCTTAAACGCTCCTGTTCCAGCATGATCTTCTGATTCTGACTATAGAGAGAGGAGAGGAGTTTTATTAGCCATTGCTTAATTAGTAGTTTAAGTACTGCTGAACTGTAGATATGAACTGTAAAGCTTTGTTGACTAGAACTATAAAAGGGCGACAATAAAAGTGTTTAAAAACATAAACGAATAAAGAACCACAAAACCTACAGCATAACTAATGTCTTGTTTTCACTGAACGGTACGGTTCAGTACTATACAGTAGTTTGGTACAGGTCAGCCTGATCAGGCTTGTATTTAGCCAACTGGCCCCTTAGTGCGTACTCGCACTATGTAGAGTTGCCTTGAACCATGCCAAAGCATGCTTGTCCCCCCCTCTCCTCTCCCCCGATGGCCTGCACTCACATTGCATCCGAGCCGAAACAAATATTTCGCCAAACAGATCAGCCACTTTTAACGCTCATGAATTATCAGAAAAGTTCTCGTGCTGCAGTATTGGGAGGTTTGCTGAAGGTGCAGTGAGGGGTTTGCGTCTTCAATAAACTACGACAGTTTGCGTTCATTAAACGGTAAGAATGATTAATAAATCCATATGAAACAGCCCCTTAAAAGTCACGTCTTGTCTTCAGTTTCGGACTCAGGTGTGCTTTGCTCTCACACTACAAATGTACTGCACCAAAGCCCAAGTTAACCACGCTCTGGTACACCTCTTCCAACTGAGCCAGGGCCGGCCAAATAACCCGCGTCTGAGCCTGATTCAGAGCACCCACACTTCTCAAACACTTCTCATTTTTCTTCAAACCATTGTACATTTTTTACACGAAAAAATTATTTGTTTCAAAACATAATAAAATAAAGTGTTGTTAATTCTGTTCAATTTATCTTTTCGCAAAAAAACAAAAACAAAAAAAAAACACTACAATAAGTACCGATAAGAGAACCGTTAGTCCCGAACCGTTAAGTGGTATTGACAAAAATAGTAATACCGTTAAAACCTTAACAATACCCATCCCCATTCCTGTCTGTAGCCTTCACTGTGCTATCTCAATAATAAAAAGGTGAAAACCCCGTAAAAATTATAAAACAACAAATAAATAGTGAATAAAAAAAAAAACTACAATGCCCAAATGAACACTTCCATTATTTTGCGGTGCTTCATTCAGCCAACATAGATAGTGTATTATGTGTTTATTATGATAGAAATCGCTCAAATTTGACTATACTGTAAAGTTTGTATTAGCTTGATATTTGCTGGGCATCTCCCTGTGCTGTTAAGGAATCATTTGCCAGTCTAAATGTGTTCCATTGTTTTTGGTTTAACTGAAATGTATCATACTCTTGCAGATCAGTGATGAGTTTCTCTTTGGTTTCCAGCTCATCTCTCAGGCTGCTGATCTGTTTTTGATGAGCCTCCCTGTGACTCTGGATCTGCTTCTCAACCGCCTCCTACACACAAACAAACATTCACATTGAAATAAAAATAAATGTGCAAACTGATCAAGCCTTGTGTATGCGTGTTGTGCATGTTTCTTACCTTAACCTCATTGGCACTCTGAATCTCACTCTCTTTCTCCATCGCATGAACTTTCTCTGTGGCCACAAACACACGCAAAACATTATAAGTACAGAAAATAAAACTTTGCACTGCATACATTTCCTATGAATTTGAGTGTATAAATACCCTGAGCGCTGATTTTGACCAGCTCTTCACTGAGAGAGTCCACATCCTCCTCCAGCTGTCTCTTCTTCTGCTCTACATTCTGCAGGTACTCGGTCAGAGATTTAATTTTCGCCTCGTGCTGCAAAACAAACACCCACTTGTTAATATCAATACTTTTGAAGAGTTTATAAAGCAATGGCTTAAGGAATAACATCTTTAACATACAGAAAAGTGTGAAATCATACCTGGGAGATGCGTAACTGACATGCTGCAAGCTCCTTTTCACTTTCATCCATCTTTTTGTTACTCTCAGATTGAGTGTTTTCCAGCTGTTTGCAACGTTTGACCATTGATTTGACTTCGGACTTCATCTTGCTGATGTAGAGTCTGGCTACAGTGAACTCTTCGTCTATAAGACCACTGCCTTCATGCTGCTGAGGAAAAAGACATTCCTTAGTACTGTTGATATGATGGTTTAACATTAGCTTAGTTCAAAAATCAACTTTTTTTTTAAATTATAGCTAAACAATATCCAAATATTTAACTATTAAAGGTGAAGCGTATAATTATTTGTTCATATGTATAAAGATGATGTACAGATTTTTAGATTGACACTTTATAAATGCCTACAAATGCTTGGTTAAAACGATTAAAATAAGCTAGCTTTATGTTATTTATTTACCAATAACTTATCAAAAACAGACATCATTATGTCATTTCATTCACAATCCTATTAAAGTGTTTACATATTGTAGTGGATGGATTGGGAAAAAAAAGGTTTAAACATCAGCAAAAAGGTTATAATAAATAAACTTAAATACTTCAGAAATTTATTTGGATCTTGATATACATAAAAGCCATAGACAATATTGGATTTTTGGTAATCCCAGTCCAATTTTGACTGACTCTGATATATTTACATTGAGTTACAAGGCAGCATTTGATTTATTCAGAATGGTCAATTAGTCCAATTACTTATAGAATATTTGGCTTCATGTAAATGCAGTTATTTGATCAATCAGTGGTGTTGATCTTTCTGCCGGACCAAGAGCAAGGGATTCTAGTTTGTTACATTTACACATTTTATGGCTGGGCTGTATATATTATTACCACAGAATAAATTGTCAATCATAATAGATTTTTTAAGATTCTTTCTATACCACAGAGTGCAAGTAAGTGGACATGGCTAACTCAGAGTGAGCGAGATGCTGCATGAAACTAAGGGAAGCGCTCATAGTCAGATAATAGCAGCAATCCGAGGTGAACTTTCACCTGTGATTTACATTAACTGAATTTAAACCCCAAATGTGAGTACAGAATAATGCTGTGTACAATATTCCTAAGTATTCGATAGTCACACATGCAGCACTACAGCTTCTGCTGACTAACAAACTCCCCCAGGTCCTAATGCCCACCCCTGTATATGACTGATTCACATGGGAGCGCTGAGTCCTAGTGCCAGCCCATAAGTAATTAATTTAGGAACAAAGCATCAATTGGGATCATAAAAATCACAAGTCTCATTTTATTGTATTGTGAGAAGCTAACACTTAGGTGAAAATAAAATCTGACTCTGTAAATGAACATTTCTTAAAACACAAACAAAAAACATACTGGCATCAGCTCAGCCAAAAGGAGAGTGCAAATATTAACAAAAATCCAATATTGTGCATCCCTTCAATATTTATCAAGATCCAAATAAGTATATAAGTTTATTTATTATAACTATTTTTGAAGATTGTCTATCAAAGTAACTATACAGTGATATATATAATGTCTGTGAAATAAAATGGAATTGTATTCATAAGAATAGAATTTTGTTCATATCGCCCACTCTTAACTTCACCTTGACCTTCAAAAAACCTTCATGTGTATCATTCACCTTGATGTCATTGTTGCCCACAGCAATGCCAATCTCAGTCAGATCTTTGAGCAGAGAGGACATCATCTCAGTCACCCTCTTCTTCTGGTGATTGGCCATTTCTTTCAGTTTCTGCAGCTCTGAGTCAATAGATGCCAGGGTGCTCTGAAACACAGCAGGCCAACATTTAAACCACAAGTCAAATATCAAAGTTCCTGACTTTTTCTTTACTTTAACTGACTAAAAAGCTTAATATCCATTACACCTAATGAATATAAAAACAGGCTGTTGTGCTTATATACAGTTAAAGTCAAAATTGTTAGCCCTCCTGTGAATTTATTTTTCTTTTTTAAATATTTCCCAAATGAAAAGGCATTTTTCACAGTATTTCCTATAATATTTTTCCTTGATGGCACTTTAAGCTGAATTGCACTTTAATTGCACTTTAATGACACACCTGAAACTTGTCTATAGCACTTGTTCACTGCTGCTCTTATAGTTGTGTAAATTGCTTCCTTGTCCTCATTTGTAAGTCGCTTTGGATAAAAGCGTCTGCTAAATGACTAAATGTAAATGTAAATGTAAGCTGAAAACTAGTGTCTTGAAAAATATGCAGTAAAATAATATGTACTGTCATCATGGCAAAGATAAAAGAAATCAGTTATTAGAAATGAGTTATGTTAATGAGGGGAGGCTGGGCTTCAGTTGTATATTAATAATACAATATTAAAATAATGTTAAAACCGAAACAATGTCAAAACAGTTTTAGCCTAAATAAAATTTTGCATGACTTTAATAGCCCCTATAAAAACAAAACTGTATAAATTTACCTCAGATTCTGAAAAAAATCTGAAGTACTTGCTGTTTGCGTGGCTGCAAAGTGCTCCATCTCAAAAGTTTGATAGCTCGATGTTAGCAAGTCACAGCATGTCTGATAATATTTTTTTCTTATTTGTTTTATTTCGGCTAGAATAAAAGCAGTTTTTTTAAGGTCAATATTACTAGCCCCTTTAAGCTATACATTTTTTTTCGACTGTCTACAAAACAAACCATCGTTATACAATAACTTGGCTTATTACCCTTTAAATGTCACTTTAAGCTGTGTAGAAGTGTCTTAAAAAATATCTAGTCAAATATTATTTACTGTCATCATGACAAAGATAAAATAAATCAGTTATTAGAAATGAGTTATTAAAACTATTATGTTTAGAAATGCAATGAAAAAAATCTTCTCTCCGTTAAACAGAATTTGGTAAAAAAAATAAATGGGGCTAATAATTCTGACTTCAACTGTACATACTAATGGAAGCTAAAACTTTAAAATCAACTAACAAAAATCCTTGATATTCCATGACTTAGACAAAAAACATATTAGAATTCACTGACTTTCAACGTCTGGAATAAACCTTTTAAAATCCAATGACGATCTCTGACCCGTGGGAACCCTGTAAAACCCATACAGCTCTTAAAGACTTACAGATTTCTGACTGAGCTCCTCACTGAGCGCTTCAAACTCCTTGGTTTTGTCCTCCACCTCCTGACTCTTCTGGTCGTAATTGACGGCGAGCTCCTCCAGGGCCTGCAGCACCTCCTTCACCTCCTCTTTGGATGCTTCGTTCTCCAGCTGCAAACGAGTGAGCTCTGCCTGCAGGTTATCATGATCTCGGCGTGAAGAGGCCAGCAGCTGGAAACAAACCCCACAATCAAGCATGAATGTACAGAGTTTACATCCTCATTTATAGCAGATTCACATAAGGGTTCACAAACCTCCTCCTGATCCAACATCTGCTGCTTGAGCTTCTCCACCAGCTGAGACTGCTGATTAATCTCTTCATCCTGGACAGAAAAGCAACCAGAGTTTGTTTTCTATCTCAGTCCTCAGTTGAATGTAATAGTGGAAATGAAACTTCTATTACCTTCATGAAAACACACCATTATTCTACATAAGTATAGTTAATTAACCATTAATTGTTTCATGATCCAAGATCACAACAACAACCACAAATGAAAGAAAGAAATCAATAAGGGAAGCACCGAATATTTGGCAGCCGTAAATTTTGGGTCAAAAGGCCGAAAGAGGCCGAAAAATCACAGAAACAGTATGTCATATCGACGCAAACAGAAACCACGACTTGCACCTTGCACGTGCTTGTCTGCGGTGTGTATATTCGGAGCCTCTGCACCTCATCGCGACTATACTTAATCATAGTGTGCAACTTAAGCAAAACTGATACTAAAAAACTGTCTTAAATTTGGTTTTGTAATTCGGGCTCATACAAATATTTGTTGTGTTTTTAATCATTTGAGTTCATTTGACTATATAAAAATCAGTGGATTTTATCAATGCATTTATTGGGTAAAGTAATATTGCTAATTTTACTGTAATAAGTCCCCATCCCCAGAAGTGATAATCCATTTTTGCACTGTGCTAAATAAACATTTCAGAATTTGTAATTGATTTATTCTTTGAAACGTGCATATTAATTTATGCAATGCCTTGATTTTAGTAAGGTTAGTACACAGTCAAAAACATAAATGCAATGGTACTAATAATGGGCGTTATTTATTTCTGTGTTTCGGTTTTCGGCCTTAGTTGCCTCTTTTTCGGTTTTTGGTTTTGGCCAAGAATTTTAATTTCGTTGCATGCCTAAAATCTGCTATTTTTAACAATTGTGTTTTTGAGGAAATTATTATTTTATAGTTAATTATTATTATAGTTAAGTAAAACTAAAAATGTGTTTTATTACTTTTGTTACTTGAACTAATACCATTTTTAACTGATAAAATAATACATTGACAAAACCTCATTTTAATTTTATCTGGTTGCCAAAAAAAGAAAGAAAAAATAATATATAATTTTCTCTTTTTTTTTTCAAAAAATAAATACTCATAAAAAAGTAATGATAACCAGACCCCCTAGTTTTTCGCGATTCCACGATCGCTGAATCCAACACAAAAATCAACAAACAGGTACAAACTTTTGCCATCCTGCAAAATTCCTCAACGCAAAATAATCGCAAAAAATGTCAATAATCTTATAAAACATCAAATTCTAAACTATATAATCAAATTATTTCAGTTTGAAATGTATTGTTTTACATGACTTAGATGTTGCATACGCAGCGCGTGATGAATTTGAGTGTCTCTCGAAAATTTTCTCACCTGCGCCCTCATAATCCAAACATTACATGGAAGGGGGGGATTGCTTTGCAGTCTGTGCAGTAAGCGGACACAGATGAGGCATGAGTGATTTACATGTGAATGCAATGTAAAGATGCAACTAGATATACTGTGGCGCAAATTGTGTGTTCAGCCTGCAAAAAAGTATGAGCAAAAACATCTTACAAACAGAGCAATGGAGCAGACAGAAAAGCAAGCAGCTTACAATGATGGAGATTGGTTCAAGGATGACAGCTGCTGGAAGTGACCGAATTGAAAGACATTCTTTTTGCTTTACATGCATGGCTGGTACTATGATGTTCGTGAAATCGATAAAATATTTCGTTTAACTCTGTTCCTGCAGTTAACGAGAGAAAACCGTCGCTTGTCGCTTCCCTGCGACAAGTTTTACGGCAATCAGCATTTTAGGTGTATTACGGTAGGGCTAGCCCTAACGCATGTTCTGAGGTGAGGTACCTGATGTCAGATGCTCCGGGGAGTTAAATCTGAGAGAAAGTAAGATCGTGGCTAAAAATAAGTGTTATACAACTTTCTTTGGCATAATCCCTACCGTTTCAGATCTGTTTTAGATTTTGTGTTGACAAGAGACCAAAGTAAAGAAGTTTTATTTTTAGGATTTGTGCCACTGTCATTGTGTCAGATTGCATGCATAGGCAACCTAATACAGTAAATATTATATATATCATTTTTTATATTTATTTAGATTTTTTTTTTATCGCAAAATTGTTATCAAATTTCTGGGATTTATCACCACAAAATCAGTCAGTTTAATCGCAAAAAAAATCACGAAAAACTAGGGGGTTTGAATAAATAAACTTTAACTACAATGGAAATACTAACCATTCATAAAAATTCTAATCGTGGTCCAAAAATACCACAATAACCCAGATACAAAGAATTTTTATTATTGAGTGTATGTACCTTGTCATCGAGTTGTTTGTAAAGTTTGGCGAGTTCAACTTCACATTTATCCTTCTCGACACCAGTAAGTCGTGCCCCGAGCATTCCTGGCATGGGCGGCATACTTGGTGTGGAGGCAAATTTATCATTATTAATGGTGTTATCCAGTGCCAACACTTCTGCATTAACCTTTTCCTTATCGTACTGCTCCTCGGCAGGTACCGTTTCACCTGCAGAACACAAAGAGAAAACCTTGAGGAAACGCAGACATGCACCTATCCAAAATATTATGAAATATTTGAAGAACATTTATGATGTACAATAAACACATGAGATCCAAAAATGCAAACATTTAAAAATACTTTTAGCCTTTTCTAATGTCACTACATTACCATTAGAACACTATTTTATTTATTGTGATTTATGCGATGATATTGATTATGTTTGTGTACAGCATATTTTAGGTAATACACTGATGGGTCAAAATGATTGATTTTTTTTTTTATGCCAAATTTATTAGAATATTAAGTAAATATCATATTCTTTTTTTTAAAAATTGTACATTTCAGACTGTAAATAAATGAAAACTACATTTCTGATTAGATTTTTCTGATTTTGCTAAGCACATCATCTGGACAAAATTAAAAGATGATTTTCTCTCAGCATCTAGAAATATTTTTTTTTAAGTCTCAGATTCTCAAATTGTTGCATCACGGCCAAATATTGTCCTATTCTGACAAAGTATCAATGGTAAGCTTATTTAATCAGCTTTCATTGACATATACAGTTAAAGTCAGAATTATAAGCCCCCATGAATTATTAGCCCCCTTGTTTATTTTTTTCCTCTTCGTTAAACAGAAATTGGGATGATTTTCTAAACACATTTCTAAACACAATAGTTTTAATACTTCATCTCTAATAACTGATTTATTTGATCTGTGTCATGATGACAGTAAATAATATTTGACTAGATATTTTTCAAGACACTTCTATACAGCTTAAAGTGACATTTAAAAGGCTTAACTAGGTCAATTAGGTTACCTAGGCAGGTTAGAGTAATTAAGCATGTTATAGTATACCAATGGTTTGTTCTGTAGACTATAGAAAAAAAAATGGCTTAAAGGGGTTAATAATATTGAACTTAAAATTGATTTTAAAAAATTAAAAACTGCTTTTATTCTAGCCAAAATAAAACAAATAAGAGTTTCTCCAGAAGAAAAAATATTATCAGCCATTAGAGCTGCACGATTCTGGCTAAAATGAGAATCGCGATTTTTTTGCTTAAAATAACGATCACGATTTTCTCACGATTCTGTAAATGTAAAATAAAGGTTAATATGATTCGGCTATTATTGTTTTTTTCTCAAACATATGGTAAAACAATAATAATAATAATAATAATAATATGCGCAGGTCTACTGGTTTCTATAATAATTCTATTCTACTTATAATTATTCTGATGTTGAATTATTATGTTTGAGATATATGCTTGGAATCTGTCATTGACAACATTATTAGAAAATGAGAAATTTGTCATTATCAGATTCCCTCTTACATTATATTCAAGGCTAGAAGCTAGAGTAGTTATACTGACACTGTAAACATTTATTTTCACGCACAACTGTGTGTTCGATATGAAAGAAAAAACATAAAATGCTTGTCATAATCATAACTCTAAAATGCGATATGATCATTTAAATGATGTGTGCGCTTTCGGTTTCATTTTCAATGCTAAGTGCTGTTCATACTTCGTGCGCAGCTCTCAAACGATCACTCTGTGCCACAAACTGAATATTATTTACAAGTTTATTACCGGTTTTCACAGCCTACGCAGGTTCTGTTCACTAAAGTAGACGCGCGCGTCTATCATTAAGTAGGGCGTGCGCCCGCCCCCTCACTGTGGTAACAGCTCAGTCAGCAGCTCACGTCAGGCCGCGAATACATATTATATGAAGACAAAAATTACATTTTTGGGTGAATTATACTTTATAAATACAGTATGGGACTCTTTCAACATCATTTGGAGGTGTCCATGTCGCTGAGCAACGTATGTGAAACAATGAAAAGACTCGTGCAGCTGCCTTTGCTTCTCTCCTGAACTTGAAAATATGATTGACAGAATCGTAGAAATGTTGGATTAAGATCGTCTAGGGGGTCGAATCGAGATCGCAAACTTTTTTCCATTAATTGTGCAGCTCTATCAGACATACTGTGAAAATTTCCTTGCTCTGTTAAACATAATTTGGGAAATATTTAAAAAAGAAAAATAAAATCAAAGAGGGACTAATAATTCTGACTTCAACAGTATATAAGGGCTGCCCAACATATCGTTTTAGCATAGCTATTGCTAAGCGCGCATCCGCAATAGTCACATCGCAAAGATATGCAACGTTGAGTCTGAATTATAATTGACCAGAAACTACAGAATTGTATTTAATCACTATATTTGAACGGAATTTATATGATTTATGCCAAAATCGTACTTAGAAGTTTTGTCTTGTTTCTAGTCCAAATATCTACATTTCACTGGCAGATAATTTAGCTTGTTTTAAGAAAAAATTCTTAATTTTGACTTACTACTTACCATATTTTTACTTGCAAAAACTAGCAAACTGCCTTGTGAAAAGGCAATCATATCACAATATTTATGGCAGAAAAATAAAATATTGCACATCAGTCAGATTTCTTCAATATCATGCAGCCCTAATATTTACAAGTAAAAATGGACACTTGACAATAATGTTAAAACAACAGGCCATTTCTCTGACCATTTCTCCACCGGTTAAGTTCGTTCTCCAACCATGTGATGGTGCTTCGGAGGCTCTTGTTTCGTTCTCTCTCTTTCTCGTATTTCTTCTTCCACTGCTCTGCTGTCAGCTCCACATTGACACACACAGTATTCTTGATAGTCTTAGCTCTGAAAACAGACAAACACAAGTATCACACAGTATTTCTCTTTACATTAATCTAGATTTGTTTTAGTTTGACAGAGCTTTGAGCATAACTGCAAACCGAACAAGTGAGAGCCATGACAGGTTTATTTTGTAAGGCAAAGGAGAAAGTTGCTGAAGTATGAATGCATCTGCTCACCTCTGGCCGAACATAAGAGTAGATTTAGTCTCAGCTTCATTGAATGAGGAAGGAGAGCAGCAGATGACGATGGTGGTCCTGCAGTTTCCACCAAGAGAATCCTGCAAGATTCTTGTCATTTTACTGTCTCTGTATGGAACATATGTCTAAGAGAGAAACAAAGAGGTGTTTAGGACAACATTAGATCAGCAGACATTAACAAAATTGGTAAAAAGTGTGCAACTGCATTCAGTAACAACAGCAAAAATACTTAATGTGGTTTAAATACATTGTTTCTGGGTTTAACAACACATTTTGTGGCTTCACTGAAACTGCTCAGAGCAAAATAGGACTTTTGCAATAGCTCGCTCAGCTGGTCCTGAGTTTTACAGCTTTAAACTGTCCTCTCTATGAGAAGAACACAAGGACTGTTGTGTATTTGACACCACAATACAGATCGCCTACTATCATGTGAGCAACTGTATGTTTCTTGTCATAGTTCCCCCTTCAAAAGCACATTTTTAAACTATTCATTTAATTATGCATTGTAATTGTTAAATTAATACATCTGAGCTCTCTTAAAAGATGTAAAATCTTACATATGTGTACAAAAATACATTTGTATTATATTACATACAGTGGTGCACCAAAATGAATTTTACAGAAACACCCAAAACGTAATAATTAGAGCTGCACAATATATCGGTGGCCATATGGATATCGGCCGAGGAAGGCAATTTTTTTTCTAATTATTTTTTTCAGGGTTTTCACCTTTAATGTATAGGACAGTAGAGAGTATTGACAGGAAAGCATGGGGAGCAGAGAGAGGGGAAAGATCGGCATAGGACCGTGAGGTGAGAATCGAACTTAGGTCGCCGTGAGCTCTGGAGTGCATGTGTCGACGCACTAACCACTACACCACTTGCACCGACGAATGCAATTTAATGTTATCGTTACTGGTCCGATATCAAAATTAGGCAGATATTTTTAAGCTGATAAATTGCAAGCACGAGAGAATCTTGCAGGAGTGCGGTAATAAAAGTGTCAAATGACTTAACAATTGTACATTACTGTAACACTATAACTCGAGAACATATGAGCTGGTTTCAGTTCTTAGTTCTATCATATTCATTTTATTTAAAACGTATCAGAACACATAGACACACACAAAAATATTATAAATCATAATCAGTTGTTAAAACATGTGCACTGTTCTTTAAAATACTTTTTATATATATATTGATAGATGGTACGGATTTCATATGTAGTATATCTTGACGCTCATTCCATACATATGGAGCACACTTTGAGTATATCTGCTGATCTGGTATTATAAGTACTGGAACAGTACTCCAACAAACTACATATGTACTGTGGTAATTTACCGACTACAGCTTTAAAAATAAAACTGTGATATGTTGTTTTCTCCTCGACTGTAACGAAGTCCATTCTGTCATTATATGTAAATTACAGTGATGTGTAATTGCACTTAAAAAAGTGACCAATCGTAAGGCACTATAATAAACAATATCCGATTTAAAAAAAAAACATTCAGAGCAGGGCTCTACAGTGCGACCATTTCACTCACATATGCGACTAAAAATAGATGTTGTTGAACCAGAAAAATTTGTTTAGTGGCACGTGTGCGAATTTTTTTAATAAGCTTGATTGCTGACTTAATACACTTAGTCACGATAAAGCAACATGTTCTTCATGGTGTATTAGCTTACGTTGAAAATCTATTGTGACTGCAGCCAAAAAGCTTAGGTGATTCTATGCACTTTGCTGTAGCATGCTCTGACATGATCAACAACAGCACATTACTACTGGTTTATTTACTTTACGTCAGGTGGTCTTTACATTGTTTTGTATATGTTACTAAGCAACACATTGAACGGCAGGGAAGCTGCACAGTGTGCGGGGCTCATAGAAAACAGTTACAATTCGGGCATGGTATATCGTGCCGCATCAAGTGTGAGACCCAATTCAACACCAGCGCTTTCCACACATAGACTTTGCCTGGGCCGCCCGGTTTAGTGTTCGCAAGAAACAGAGAATACTTCCCCAATAGACTTGCGTGTTAAGCAGACCCACAGAGAACTTGGTAGCTTTGACAAGAGCATGAGGACACGGGGGAAAGCCTTTTACTAAATAGACTGACCCAGCTCATTATTTAGGGTGACATTACACTCCCTATTTCTGCTGACCAGTGTGAAAGATATTTTTCAGCTCAAAACTGGATCTAAAATTCAACAAGAAGCTATCTAGGCACGTCTACAACTGAAGACTTGATTCAGTTCAGTTTATAGAGGCCTTCATTAGAGCAATTTGATCCCAGTCCTGCTGTGGACCTCTAGCTAAACATCATACAGTTTAAACTATAAATAATTATTAAATGCTATTTAAGCTGTTGTTACAGTAAAATAAAACCGTGTGTGCTTTGCTTTTAAAGATCTCCTCATGTACATTTATTAGGCAAAACACTGTATATTATACATTTTCACTGCGCTCCTAAAATTCTTGATGTGCTCCCAAATTTTTCAACTTAGGAGTGCATGTGCTCTTCCTGAAAAAAGTAAGTATCAAGCCCTGCAGAGGTGCATGCATATAAAGTATATCTCTGTATATCTATATATCAAAACTAACCCTTTGTTTTATATCAAAAGCAACAACGTTCATTGTTCTTCTTCTTATTATTATTATTATTGAATAAGAGACATGCTATAAATAATTTCAGTGAAGTTTAATTAATTATTGCAAAGTAATTAAACATCAGCATCTTGGTCAACCAAAATTGTTCTTGACATGAACAAAAATGTGCTAATTATACAATATTATCTTACATTATCTTAAATTATATTAAATTATGCACTAATTATGCTATATTGTTTTGACCTTTGGTTATGCTCAAGCCTCATTATTGGTCACTAATAACAGCAATACTGAATGAGGCAAAGCTAAAGTGACTCTGAACAGAGCTCTTAAAGGCCAGCCTCACAGCTCCAGGAGCTAAATGCTAGAAAACAAAGAGAGCACAGAAGTGATTTAAAGCTTTTGTGCATGTGTACGTGACTCACCGAGCCCTCGGCTAAGGCCGATATCACGTTGCCCAGAGATGAGAGAGACTTGTTGATGTTTTTGGCTTCATCCAGCACAGCGCCTTCAGCTCCTGTTTTACTGACCTGTGAGAAAATCAAGAGTTCAACACACCAGGCTCAGGTTTTAATGAACTACAAAACAAAAGTTCAACACACAAACACACACATACACACCTTTTCACTGCCTGCCAAGTCGACCAGGTAGAGTTTCCCACTGAGCTTCTGTTCTGTCTGTGTGTTCTCCTGCTTGACGTTGATCAGGAAGATACTGTGACTTCTAGAGCTGTGCTCATTCATGTCTGAGACACACACACACACACACACATTACAACTAAACCTACATTTCACTGTCTATTTAAACCTTCCATTCAAAAGGTCACATCAAAGATGAAGAGGTTACTGTTTCCTGACAGTCTAGTTATGGATGGATACATATTTTCACATTTCAATTATACGTTTGACTTACAAATGAGAATATATTTTATCAAAGCAATAAAAGATAAAAAAAATTCAATATGATAATTTCTAAATTACTAAAACTGTATACAACCATTTGTGCGTATATTATAAAATATAAACAAGTTATAAAATGTTTCATTGTAAGCATATATATTTATATTATATTCAGGGCTTCACATTAACATTTTTGATCACCAGGCAACTATGGTTAGTAGTTTTTCTACATTACTAGCCACTCGCCATTTTCCCTAGCTGCAATTATTTTTGTTGGAAAAATATATTTTTTATGCATAAATGGATAAATCTTAGCATAGACTTTTGCATGATAAAATTACTCGATTTAGATATTGTGCTATGCATGTTGTGTATAACTTTGCTCAATGAGCATGAGCAAATCGGTAGTGGTTCATTAATTAGTTATTATTCCACATGTCTTTTCAGGGCTCAAAATTAAAGATGTACCAAATTTTCATCAGGCCAAAGCGAAAAAAATTAATTAAATTAAATAAATAAATAATTACTTGGCCACAAATTTTAAATAATTAGAAAATTTCTAATATATTTGACTAGCAAAATATAATATAATATTCATACACATTTTATCAATTATTAACAACACTTGATGTTGTTGTTGTTAAAACTGACATTTTAAATCAAATTATTGTCATGTATCTAAAACTATGCACAGTGGTCAGTCCTGGCTAAAGGCCTCAGATCACCAGTTCACTATACATAAATGGGAAGTTAATCCCCTATTAAACCAATGTTACTATAACTTAATGATAATCAAACCATATTAACAAAAATAACTATAAAAAACACACCGGTAAAAACACAAGGTAAAAAAACACACCGTGTCCAATAATGAAAGGATGAGCACGCGCACACTGTTAACATTAGGCCCATTAGTAATCTGTTCAAAGAATGTTTACAGCAAAAGCTGCGACCGCTGCCGCTTATATAAATACTTTTTCTTTTTTTTCCTTTTATAATCTCGAGCTTTTGAAAGTGGTGCACAAGCATCGCTTTTTGTTCAGTCTATTTCAAAGAGAACCGATTGCAGCAGTTGCGTTTCCAGACATGGTTGCTTCATGGTTTACATCACCCGTGCACGCGACACTAAAGGATCGCCTGTGTCTCACCGTGCATGTAATCCTCCTCTCATTCTGTATTTACCTGCTTTCTTTTGCTCACGCCAACACTGTTGTTTTTGTCAGTCACGCTGCTTCTCAATTCTCGAGGGCTATCTTTGTCGAACTGTAAAAACTATTTTCAACCAGTAAAAGTGGCTAGTGGGAGTGTCTGTCTAACCTGCCACAGCTAAAATCTACCCGCATTTAGCAGGTGTTAATGTCAAGCCCTGATTATATTATTTTTATTTTATTTTTTTATGCCATATCAGCAGCATTGGCTATTTATGCCAACATTGGCAATACAATTATTTACAATTATAGCAGTTTCTTAATACACAACCTTTAAACAAAAACATACAAATAACAACAGTGAAATGTTCATACAAGATCTTTCCATTTAAAGAGAAATATTTAAATTCATTCATCATTACTATTCATTCTGAAAAACAAACAAAAACACTATAATATCATAAAATACATTCTACTAAAATGTTTTGTAGTCAAAAGTAACAAATTGATTGATATTATTGATTGATATTATAAGTATTTATTATATTTTTAATTACAATTTATTACTATTTACATATTTAGTGAGAAGACGTTTATATTATATACTATATGTTTATTCTCATTAGGGGTGTTTTTTCGTACTTGTCACAGCTACATGTCTGTTGGATTTGCCCTCGTCAATAGTGTCCATCACTTCATCTGGACTGCAAACAAACCGTTCAGTGCAACCCTAAACCAGAAATATAACAAACATCTTATAATATCTACAGATCAGCAGCAATTATCACTTTGAGATTTTAATGGGACATCAGGTTTGAGGAACTCACCTTGACATAAGGAACCCTGTTTTTATCTTCGTGTACAGATAAATTAGTCTTTGAAACTGTAAGACAAAGAGAGAGAATTCTGTTATGAGAAAAGCAGCTTTATAATTCTCCAACCTTTTGACAATCGGCTTCAAAGCATTTTAATGATAATTAGATCAAGTGCAGATGTGAGTCTCAAAGATCCATTCATACCAAGGATGATGGCTATAGCTATACAAACTTAATAACCGTTTTAATACTGTCAGAATAGGGAGGCTACAAGTTCATCGATAATGAATGGAAATATAATTGAAATCACTTTCAGAAACAATTTTCAAAGCTGATAAATGATAACATACAGCCAAAAAGATTTCATTCTGCTTAAGAGCTTGAGCATATAGTTACATTATCGAACAATAGTTTAATTTAATTTAGTAAATTTAATACAATTGTAGTTCTTGGTGTGAATGTGCATTAAAACATCGACTACACTCACCATCCAACAAATCCCGAATTTTATCCAGATAAATCTCAAAATATGACACCTGCCAAAGTAAGAACACACCCTTAATATAGTAGATACAACTGTTCACAGCGTGATGTTACAATTAAGCAACAAACCTTCCATGAATGGGAAGAAAGTAAGTAAATGAAAGAGTAGGTTAAGACTCAGACTCACTTTAATGTGGAATTCCAGGTTTTCATCCATAGAGTAAATGTAGTTAAAGATGTCTTGCACTATTCTGGGAATAATTCCCATACCATCTGTATCATGGAGATTTCCCTAAAAAATAACCACAAAAACTCAGAAAAGTGGAATAAAATGAGCTATTTTTCAACATTTTGAGCCATTGTTTTGATTAGTTTATGATGCAGTTTAAAGTGTAGTCAGTTGATTCTTTTTTGGTTTGTTTATTTTGTATTTTAGCAGAAGACTTGAAAGTCATTTGAATATTAGTGCAAATTTAAATAGTTTACCATTTCAATAGATTTTCTCTTTTGCAATGCCAAAGCTAAATAATCGTAGTATTAATGTAAAAATTGTTGCGATGTTTGAAATCTGATATGCTGTTTTTCTTATTATTACTATATTATTATTTTTATGATTATTAGAATTAGAATGAATAAAAATGACTGTTCTGCTTAATGGAAAGTTTGGAAAGTGATTTTTTTCAGGGATTTGAATAGAATTAAGGTTAAATAAATATTTAGCTAAATATTTACTGACATTTTTAATCCAGTTAATTATCTGTTGGTGAATAACTATTCATTACTTTCAACAACAAACAAAAACTTCTAAATGACCATAAACTTTGAATGAAAGCATTTTAAACATCTACACTTTGTTCATTCCAAACAAACTAAACGTCCAAAAGCCTTAATCCTGTTAAATGTTTTCACCAACATTGACTTTCACTGTAAAGCAAACAACTGAAATGTGTAAAGTGCATTGTAACAAATTTGATTATGGTAACTTCACTGCACAGACTATAACAGAACTCCAATACTTTTAACTCTAGAAGCAGCAATTCACTCTCAATGATGCCTAAACATGGTGCGTTTTGACCATAGACTGTAAAATATATGGACGGAGCATCCGTGACGTCACCCATAGGTTTCTGAACACTGCAAAAGAAGCTACAAGTAGGCGCGGCCAACCATCGCCATTTTGTTCGCGCGTCAACGCACCCACGGCGGGATACCAAATAAGGGCAAAGAGGCGGAGAGTGGGCGGAGCTACAGACACCTGCTGGCACTTTGCTTAGACCTAGCAGACAGATTTTACTTTGGGAGAAACGCTTGATACTTTATTACCTGCGACTCGTTTGTGTTCTGACCACATGTGCTTGGCTGTACACTATATCAATAAAGTGTTTAGACTTTTAAAAACACTGTAGTAATACAGTGAGCCACTAAACATTGTTCTTATGACATTTTTCTACAGGAGGAAAACGCGAATTACTTCCAAACACTTCAGATATAGTGTGTGTTAGTAAATGCAAGACTATTGATGAAATCCAGCATAACACTGTATGACAACGCTTCAGATGACTGTTCTAGAGCCTACAGCTAATCAATCTGTCACATTCCGTAGTGCTTTACGGGTCTAAAGAAAAGTATTAATGATAAATGATCTTAAATAAAACAAATACATTTATAGAGATGGTATACAAGTATATAACTTTACTCACATGGGAAACGAGGCCACGTGATTGGTTTGTGAGCACAATTAAATGCACACAGCATCCCATATCATCTGATAATTGTAAGAAATAAGTCCAAAAGCAGCTGACTGTGTAAAGCCACATAAAACAGAACAAAAAAACGATGAATATGCCGAGATCAGTGGCTAATCTGCCGGATTCAGCTGAGGTGAAGTGACGGCGACCAGCGAGACCTAGCTGTCACTCAAGTGGCCACGCCCTTAATTATGCAAACTTAATATAACCTAATATAAAGGAAACGGATGAGTTATAAAAAACATTCACCCCCCTCACAGTTGTCATGGAGGGTAATAATAGCTATATGAACCAAAATCGTTCTTTGTACCAGGCTGTAAACACCTTTTTTTCTGTTGTAAAGTTGGCCATTCTAACAGTGGGCTCAATTGCAACTTGCTCTATTATGGAGCCAGGACTAGCGGAATTTTGATGAATTGCAGTTTCAGTTACTTCCGTATTGGCTTCCCGAGAGAGAGCGGGAGGTTGCCGCTTGGTTTTGACACATGAGCCACAGATGAGAAAAAAAACACTTCAAATATGCAACGTGTTTGCAAGTATATGTAAATGTTTTTGTACAGAAAAATGTACTTGATTTTCACTTAAGTGAAGCCATTTGGACAGCAATTCTCACCCACCTCCATTGTGTGTGTTTTGCCTGAGGACGTCTGACCATAGGCAAAAATGGTTCCGTTATATCCAGCAAGTACATCTGTGGGAACAGAGTGACGATTAAAAAATTATTGAAGGTTTTGTTTTGATTGATCGGTCTATCAACTGAACATTTGCATCTACCTTTGACAATTTGTTGAGCGCAGGCTGTGTACACTTGCTCCTGTGTCGTGTTGGACTGGAAAACTCTGTCAAACACATACGGCTTACCCTGTGGAGAAGAGAAAAACAAAACACGGTTCAATGGTACATTCAATTATTGAATTTTAATATGTATGATTATTTAATAACACCAGCATGAATACAATTGGCTAATTAGCAAATAATCCTGTATCAAAGGTCTCATATGAGGGTAAAACTATTATTAATGTCGCATGATACATTTCTGTGTCATAATAACCTAGCACTACTGTATCATTTTCATCAACTATTGTGTTTTGTGGAACTCTATGCATTTATGTTGACTTAATATCCTAATATGTTTCATTAAAAAATTGTGTTCTAATGTGTATTAATGCGAGATTACGTCGAGGCTAAAAGTGTTCAACACCACATTGAGGGTGAATGCATTTTATAGGCACAGTAAGCAATCTCCCCCCTAGAGGGCGCTTGTTCACAACAAACAAAGGTGTATTTTTATGACGCAGTGTGATATCATGGGAGTTGTCATCTTCATTACATTCCACAAAAATCATGTTAATGGATTAGCTAAAGTATTGAAAACGTATTTTCATGATAGTACAAAGCAGTTTCTGATGAGAGACGAGCACAACGCAACACAAAAGTAGTGAGCATTTATGATACCACAGTCCACTACAAAAAACATTTTATGGTTCTGTTATGATGCTGCTCTGTGTGCAGTCTAATAAATCACAACATATAGACCATTTTGAGGGATGTAAACAATAACAATGGTCCTAACGGACTTCCTGTTTTACATTTAACTAAATTTTCATAGCTCCCAAGAATCCTAAAAGGTCCACATATTGATAAATAACGTTATGACAGCTGTTTTAACGTTGGGATATGATTGAACTGCCTCTTGTTACAATTATTAAAATAGTTTGACAACAAGCGGGAAATGTTCATGGGCCAATAGCATCACCACATTGAAATGTTTTGTTAAAGAATCTTTGGGGTTTCCCCGTTTTCTGTATAAAACCAAACTGAAAATCTATGTGGTATGGCATCATTGGCTAGTCAAAATTGTTTTTCTCTGGATTTGAGTGTTTTTTTAATGAAAAATCTTACATATTAAGCTTTTAACAAACACAAAGACCATCCAGTTATGTGGTGATGGTGGCTTGATGGATAAAGATCTGTGCTGCCAACACAAAGACTGCAGATTCAGCTTCTGCTAAAGTGCAAAATGAACAAGAATGATGCCAACTCTTGGCCTCTAATCTAGAAGCTCTCTTCCATGGGCTTAGGGCTGACGGGAAGACAATAAAGGATCTTATAACAACCTTTCAGAGACTTCTGATCAATTTCAAAATAGTCATGCGCTAAAGCATGTGCACCGAAGACAAGATATCTTAAGTTTGTGTCAGCATTTAATTCAACTCATAAGAGTAATTTTACATAGAAAAGAGATTTAATGCAATTAATGTACGATTTCAATGTTTCAAAGACACCAAAATTAGAGATGTCCTGATCAGGTTTTTTTTGCCCTCGAGTCTGAGTCAGAGTTATTTTATTTTGATTATCTGCCCATACCGAAACCTGATCCAATACTTCTATAATAAATAAAAAAAGAATAAAGAAGAGTGAAGAAACAGATCCAGGATGTTCCTTATTTTTTATTTAATTCACCTTATTTTAATATTCAACAACTCTGTTAACAATCAGAGCACTTCTGTGAGGTAGCTTGAACAATCAAGTAATAAACAACATAAATTCTTCACTTTTGGACTTTAGTACAAAAGTAAATATAAAATAAAATCTAATATTAAAACATAGATCATCTCAACTTAAAACACCTGGCAGGAAATCCCAAGTTTACATCTCAGTTTGCTATGGCAATGTTGTCATCATCAACTTTCCGCTTCATGCTGCTTCCATGTTCTACTTTGCTGGCATTTAACCAATAGCTTCTTTGCAACAGTGATGCAATGTCGCACGCGTTACTGTTTCTGTGTGAAGTCAAGAAAGAGGTCTAACTGCCACAGCGTAACTATAGATGTGTTCAAAATAATGAGAATATACAGATAGATATATTTTAGAGTCCTGATTGTAAGATAACATCTCCTGCGTGGTTGGGCCCGATTTTCGATCACATGACCAGATCTGAACATCCCTAACCAAAATCTGGGTGAAATAATGTCCAATGTTCATCTAAAAGTACCATAGTGATACTAAATTTCATTACATTTTAAAATAAGTAAACAGTTCTGGCTTACAAATGGAAAGCTAGTTGAGTAACAGTGGCAAAATATAATAAATGACAATCAATGAGTAATTATTAGCTGCACATTGACCCTGAAACGGTTTTCTAATACGCCACTGAAAGATTTTTGTTCTAAACCTGTTTGAAAATGCTGTTTGGCACATAAACTACTGAAATACTCAATTACATTATATCGAGGATCTTGTGTAAATCATTTTATTTGTGTTTTAGCCTTTTGCTTATAACTCTTGAACACCGCTTTTGTCTTTGACCAACACACCCATATCAGATGACTGATATTAAGGAAAAGATTAATGAGCACCACGCCATTCATCACATCACAGACAAGAAGGCAACAATTTACATTAATTCTTTCATCTGGTTTTTAGTTTAATCTTTGACCACAGCGCTGCCTTATTTAATGATATCCGAGCAATGTCAAAATCATTAGTGCGCAAATGTTGCAACTTGCACTACTATTGCTTATCAGACCTTGACTTGCATATCACAAGAATTAGCCTAAGTATTTAATCATCTGTTAATGACATATTTGTTAATACATATTGAAAAATGCTAAATCACTTCATTAACTAAATGAAGCTTATTCTAAACAAGCAACAAATTAAATCTAATGTGTTATTATCAATCAAAATGGCACTGTATGACAAAAAACCTCATTAAAACATCAAGGCGGATGACTGTCTTAAGCTGTCCAAAGTCTAGAGGCAATGAGAGAGGAAATATAATGTTTAACAGCTTTGACAAGCTGGCCACTGGTTTACAGTCTTTAAACCACTTTTGCTTTAGCTGCAAGTCTCAAGGCAGCTGAAATGTGCAGATTTTACATATTGACAAAGGAGGAGGCTCTAATGCCAGTGTGGGAACATTACTTACTGTCAATAAGATGAGCATGTTCAATTTACATTCCTTCCTTCTCATACATTCCCATTTCTAAGTGGCAGAATAGGACAGTATAGTATAGTATATTGTTATTTAATGCCATGTCAGCATCTTAGGCTATGTTCATGACAAAAAAATGACCCTTTTTTTTTTTTTTAGATTAAATTAAACCAAAAACCAACAAGTTGTATTACAAAATATGTTTTATATTTACATATGATACATTCTAAAAAACTTTTCTTTCTTAGAGGGAAAGATTTGTGAAGATTTTAAATGACAACAAAGTAATATTTCAGTGTGCACAGTGGTATGGGGACCATCAGATGTTTTTTGTAAATATGACAAAAAACGTTGACAAAATGTTCACATTGAATTAAATTTAAAAGGGTGTTTCTAATAAATAAAGGTAAAAATTAGAGCTGCACAAAATATCGTTCCAGCATCAATATCACAGTGTGATCATTCGCAAGCCACATCGCGAATTTATGGAAAGTCGAGTCTGGATTATGATTTATCATTTCACAAGGCCTGTCACTGTGTGAGGATTTTAAAAGCATTCTGGCCTAAGAAATTGTACCATTTGTAACTTTGACAAATTAAAAAAAACAATTTTATTTAATTTACTTTATAAAACCAACACTATCCAGTATTATTTTACATTTGATTATTTAATTACTGTACACCTGAATACAGTTCAACTCCTCGGACAACAATAAAACACTGCTTATTTAATTTGTATCTTTTTCCGTATTGATTTTACCTATGCTTGTAGATTGTTTTTTATATTTTATGCATATGCACTCCCCTACAAAATCATCCCAATCAATTTTTGCAAATAGTTTTGCAACCAATCTAGTGAAATTGTATTAATTTTGCAATATTTAACACAGAATAAAAAAATATCACAATGTTTGACTTTTCCAATAACGTGCAGCTCTAATAAAAATACATGATGGTCATTATTTTTTTACTCAGAAAAATAAATTAAACAGAACAAAATCTAACCAAGACAAAAAAATGTAAAGCCATATTTACTAAATATATAGTAGGGCTGCACGATATTGGAAAATCTAACATAGTGATATTTTTTTATTTTGCGATATATATTGCGATATGAATGCAATTTTACCAGATGACTTAATATCTCTATTTAGAAAGAATTTATATTTTAGATCGATTAGGATGATTCTGCAGTGGAGTGCATCTTCATAAAATCTAATACATTTTTTGGGGTTCCTCGACACATTTTCGTTGTTGTCTGTGCTATTTGCAGTACATTTCTGCATTTGCATGTGTTGTGACTATTTTCATGCATGCGTTTAGTCAGAGATTGATGAATTCATGTTTACTATTTTGCATCTCCATAAAATCTAATAAACAATCTATACACTTTTTGGGGTCTCCCGACAATTTTCATTGTAGTCTGTGCTATTTGCAGCGCATTTCTGTATTTGCATGTGTTGTGTGAATATTTTCATGCATAACAATCTATAAATATAATCAAGAAAAAGATACAACTGAAATAAAGTGTTTTAACATGTCCCAAGTGTAAAGGTTGGTTTATACTTCTGTGGGGCGTAATCCACGTGACCCACGGCGCATGCCTTGCACACAGTCGTGCATTTATACTTCTGCGTGCTATGTTCATCTGTGTTGAGTTTCTTTGCGGGTATTTTGTTTATTCTGAACATCACCTTAATGTAGAAGTGGATAAAACTCGCTCATTTGGAGGGGAAAACCGACGGATGTGCAACAACTTTAACCATAAAGTAAACAAAACACAAGTTTGGAGCTACTTCACGTGACTAGACACTTGTAAACACTTGCTACATCAGGCTCACGGCTCTCAGCACCGCCCACACTTGTCACAGCTACCAAGCTCACCAATTAGAGCTTGTGCTATGCGTCGTTTTGACGTTAAGTTACATTTTTTGAAAGGTGCGTGTCAGCGTCAGCCACAGCGAGGGCTATGGGACCGCGCGAAGACTGCGCCAGACCATACGCATGCCCTTGACGCAGAAGTATAAATCAGGTTGGCGCCAATAGCCTAGTGGTTAAGTGCGCTGACATAAAGCACCATGGTTCTCACAGCAACCCGAATTCAATTCCTGGCTTGAGGTCCTTTGCCGACCATTCCCCTCCCTCTGCTTCCAATACTTTCCTGTCTGTAAACGCTACTATCTTATCCAAATTAAAGGTGAAAAACCCCTAATAATTATTAAAAAATTTAAATCAGTCTTTACAGTATTCAAGTAAAGAAACTGAATGATGAAAATAAAAATAATTCAATAAAATTAATTATTAAACGTTAAGGTCACAAATGGTACAATTTCTTATACCCGAGTGCTTTTAAAGTCATTTTACAATTACAGGCATAAATGCAAATGATAAATTATATTACAAACTCAACATTGCATATACTGCGATATGACTATTGTGAATGAACACATTCCGATATTGATGCTGAAACGATATATTGTGTAGCCCTAATATATATATATATTAGGGATACTCATAATAATCAATTAACCGTTAACCGAAAGGGTGCGTTTGTAACCGATTAATGGTATCAGTTAAACGATTATTAATAATAATTTTTATATTTTTAGTTTGGCTGCAGAGACCGATTGAATGCGCTTTTGCGTTTAGAGGGGCATGGTTTAAATGGTTTTCTAACAGCTGCAATTGTTTTGCATTCGTCTCATCCCAGAGCAGAAGTTTGTGTTGTCAAGACAACTACAGAGAACTTTTAAAGAGCATGGCTTCCACTACATTCATTCTTCCATGGCGAGGTGCCACACCAAAATGCATCCCTCCACAGCTACATTACCCATTCAAAACATTCAGTGATTGTTGTTGTTGTTTTTAATAGTGGATTATAATTGCACCAAAATGTATTAAAAGGTAAGTGAATTATAACAGCGCAAACCTTTCTGTAACCGCAGTAGTGCTGTGCGCTATCTGTTTAACCCTTTGAGGTTACGTGCTGACTGACTGCTGACAGCATGATGCGTGAGGCTAGCAAACACGACGTAGCTTTCAGTTAAGATGAACACAGTTTCCATAATTATACTTCATTTATAGAGAAAGGTCTATGGCTCTGCATATAATCACTCCATTTTGCTGGAGTTTATAGCCGTTTCACTTTACTTCAGGACGCATTAATTCTGCTCTGTAGGTCTACTTGGAGACATTCATAAATATTCCTAGCAAATCTTATAAATGTTGGAGACATACTCACTACATAAACGCGCTAAATCGCATTTCAGCAGCGTTTATTTGAGAGCGCACAAGAAGATCTGCGCTTGAGCCGCGTATATTTGAGAAGGCGTGCAAGAGGTTTTGAGCACAAGCAGAGGAAATCGGCACGCAAGCAAAGAGTATTGCACGTAAATACGATCTCGACTTGTAATACTGCGCTCACGACATTTCTCCATTTGTCATTGAAATAACACCATAGGTAGTTAGATCTGTGTAAAAGGTCTGCCACCACAGCTGGAAAAACTCCTAGAGGAAACCCTGAAAATGTAGGGAGACTAGTGCTCGCTGTTTCAAGTTGTCCAATCAATACCCAGCTGATTCAGTCGTTTCATAGTGACAAAAGAAGAGGACCGTGCTTCTTTTCTTCTTTTTTCCTTGTCAACATAAAAGGAATGAGGTGCGCCTCACGTTTTTGGAATGAAAAAGCACGTTTGCTGTGATCGGCCCCTCGTTTAACTGCAAGACATACTTGTTAACTCGCGGGACGATAACGTTGCTGTTTGAGACAGACAAGTTGATGCCAAACCAGCGCTGATGCTGATCGCCTCCTGGATCTGCGTCATAAACACAACAAATAGGCTTTACCTTTTATTTTACAGCTTATAAAGCATGTATGCAAATTAATGCAATATCATATTTAAACAACAAAACTGTTTACAAAAAGTCAACATATGCTCGCGTTGCCATTGTCTTTTCATTACGCAGCGCGCAAACTTGAACCGCGAGAGAGAGGAAACCATATAGCAAGACAAAATCTTTAAAATATTGATTTCTATTAAAAATGTAAAAAGGTTTTGTGATATAATAATAACAGCGGGGCATTAAATAAATTCATATTTTCCATGAAGCGAGCGATTTGAGGAAGTCTGCTATTTTTATTTGACAAAAGACAAAAACATATGATTGAAAAAAAAAACACAGCATATGCCGGTTCTTAAAAAGGATTCAGACAGTGTTTTTGTTTTGTAATATAAATTATTAATTTAAGTGGAAAACAATTTAGGGCAGTCCTATTTATTTTATTCATTTCATTTAGTTTATTCTTTTTTTCTATGCTGTTGGAAACACTGCAGGTGCTTGAAGATGCTCTGTTGTTATGTTCTGTTATTAATATGCTAGCATGTTAAAATAAATCAGTATTTTAAAATGCAATATTTAATGTGTCAGACACAAAATAGACACGTCAATTAGTTTAAAAAATTTAATAGTAATCTGACCAGTTAACCATTAATAATTGATTAACGAGCGGCGGTTGTTGGTTAGCAAAATTAACTGAAATGAGCATCCCTAGTTTCCATAATTATATTTTATTTATAGATAAAGGTCTATGGCTCTGCATATAATGACTTTATCTTGCTGCAGTTTATAGCCGTTTCACTTTACATCAGGATGCATTAATGCCGCTCTGTAGGTCTATTGGAGACATTCATGAATATTCCTAGAAAATCGAATAAATGTTGGGAGACATGCTCGCTACATAAGCGCACTAAATCACACTTTAGCAGCAATTATTTGAGCGCGCACAAGAAGATCTGAAAATTCATTTAGGGAAGGCCTATTTATTTTATTCATTTTATTTAGTTTATTCTGTTTTTCTATGCTGTTGGAGACACTGCAGGTGCGTGAAGATGCTCTGTTGTTATGTTCTGTTATTAATATGCAAGCATGTTAAAATAAATCAGTATTTTAAAATGCAATATTTAATGTGTTAGACACAAAATAGACACGTCAATAAAAAAAAAAATTATAATAATTTAATATTAATATTTAATATTAATCTAACCAGTTAACCATTAATATCCGATTAACGAGCGGCAGTTGTCTGTTAGCAAAATTAACCGAAATGAGCATCCCTAATATATATATATATATATATTTTTTTTTTGATGCTTGAGATTTTCTCTCTCACATCATGGCCTAAAGTTAAACTCATATATTTTGGCAGAATACAATGCTGATACAGAACTGAGGCCTGTCCTGTCTCCTCTGAGAAGAGGAAAAATCCCCAGAGTTCTAATCGAGGCACTTTCTCAGCTAACTATTTTCTCGTCTCATTTTCTCCCCAGTCCCAGGGGCTGCATAGGGTGGAGCACACTATTTCCACAGCATTATCTCACCTTCCTCCAACCCTAACACACACACACACACACGCACACACACACACACACACACACACACTCTTTTTCACTTAAATTACTATGGACAAGCCTGAAGCGGTCTCCAACTCCTGGGCATTCTCTCACATTATCATCATACTCACAGAGGAAGACTATTAAGAGAGCAAGTACTGAACAAAAACAAACATATCCGTTTCAAAGCCGGTCTTTCAGGAACGCTGTAACCAGACAGGAATTCTTGACCCAGAAAATCATAAAAGATTTTTGCGAAATTGAACAGGACATACAAGAAAAACTGCTCTTTGAAATCATTATTTGCACATAAAGGGATGGTGGTCACCTGTATGATTAGGGCAGGTTGCCACACGGCATGTTTGCCTTCAACGCCATTCATCATGTAATAGTTTAGTCAGCCATAAAAAAACACACATCTGAGTTTATGGGCTGATGTTTGAACTGGCTTTAAAGATAATCAAAGCATAGAAACAATGATTAATCAATTCCCCACCCATTACTACACCTATATCCTAGTGCGACTTTAAGAATCAGGTTTCTCACGGTGCACACACAGATAATACCAACAACATTAAAATCTCTTATTGATTATTTAATATACATATATATAAATGATGAAAGTGATATTGTTTTTCAATGTTCAATTCTGCTCACTTTAAAGCAATCTACTGTATAAAGATCTATAAAAATAAACATGACATGGGTGAGTCCTGAATTGCAGAACAATTATCAGATGCTTTCTTTAACTTTTCCCACAGCTGCTATTTAAGTTGTATAACTTTTATTGTTTATTAGTTTTTTTTTGTTATCGAACAGAAAATCTGCAGTAGTACATATCTATAGTACCGTATGTTAACTAAAAGTATGTATTTTGAACTTATTTTACCCCTAATTGAAGAATAAGAACTTCACTGTGGGTACATCTTGTCTTTTAGATAAGACTTTATTCTCTATTCAGCCTCCAATTTCACCTATCATTTGGACACATACCTAACTCCATTCACAGCTTGTGTTTTATAAATCAGTGGTTAATAAACTGGAAACCACAGAACACTGAGGCCAGCAAACAGGGTGTGTGTGTGATTTAGATTATTTTCTTTAAAGAAATTGAATAAAAAAAGTTATTATGTACTAAGTTTTCTAAGTAAATAGTTTTCCCAAATAACATTAATTTATTTTGGTTTTAGTACAGTCGTAATAGAAAAATGTGTTAAACACGTTTGCAAATAACATATTGTCCAGTTCTAACGTTAAGTCACGAATTTTCACACCCACACATACAGAATAAATAGATTTTTATGAAGCATAATAGATAACCTAACTGCCTTTATATATTTAGGCAACAGAACTTGAGCTAAATCGGAGTTTTAGACAGAACAGATCTATTTCTCCCAGTATTTACGAACAACCAGAAACATAAACATCTTCCTGCTCATTCATCATATATCCACAACGAACCTAGCAATTAGAGGCTCGAACTAACGTTAATAATATAACATCGGTTTGTAAGCAATCCATATTCTAAATGAATAAGTTACAGTAATTAAGCAAGTATATGTTTTTCTGGGAGTGTATACTTCACTGTTTCCGCGTTGATCGTGAGATCGGGCTAGCAAAGTTAGCATGAAGCTCATGAGGAAACGACATAAAATTGAGCGAAATTGACAATTATCCCCGAACAAAACCGCCTGTTGCGGGTGTCACCGGACCGGAGGCAGTGTCTGGTGTCGGTGTCAAATATTGAGGTCACTACAAATACCGGTTCTACAGGGCTGCGGTCATTAGCATTAGCCGCTCGCGCGGACCAACTGGAAAAATAAAGCATAAAAAATAACCCTGTCCCAAAATAAAACTCACCCCGATCACGACGCTGTCATGTCCCTGAAAGTTAGGGATGTATTTGTCCCCCCTTGTCACCTCCGAGCTGTTCAACGGCCTGAAACGGCACATGACTTTAATGGTGCACTCCGCCGGGTCCGCCATCTTCCCCCGGTTACCGAATCACGAGAGCACCGGCCTGAACACACGCACATAGACGGACACAGACACGGACGGAGGGGTGGGGACACCGCCTCGCTCCAAAATCCCGGCCTGTGCTGTTGATTCTCGACCCGTGTGACTGCACAGAAAGAGCCGCGTTGGAGGATCACCCGGCCTCCGGTCCGGTGACGTCACATCACGCGCCGTCATCAAGAGCAAACAGAAAAAAATAAACCAGTTCACAGCCGTGGATTTGAGTTATATAGCTCTCATGTAATGCTCTTAATTTATTTATTTTTATACACTTTTATACAATTGTAATTTACTTACCCCTTTCTTTGTTTTGTTAGTCTTTTTTCTTTCTGCAGCTAATGTAGTTTGTTTCCCCCCCCTCTTTTGTATCTCTTATATTGATCTCCTGATTGTGGTTTTATAGTTTCAATAGTCATGTCAAAGCTGTTAGTAAATCATCATACTATCGTCTCAAAAACATTGCAAGAATTAGATGTTTTGTTTCCAGTGAAGACTTAGACAAACTTGTTCATGCTTTTATCAGCAGCAGGGGGGATTACTCTAACGGCCTCCTCACGGGCCTTCCCAAAAAGACAGTCAGACAGCTGCATCTCATCCAGAATACTGCTGCCAGGATTCTGACCAGAACCAGAAAATCAGAGCACAACACACCTGTCCTCAGGTCTTTATACTGGCTTCCAGTTACATTCAGAATAGATTTTAATGTACTATTATTTGTCTATAAATCACTAAATGGCCTAGGACTTCCATACATTACAGATATGCTCACTGAATACAAACCTAACAGATCACTCAGATCATTAGGATCATATAAACTAGTTATTCCAAGAGTTCAGTCAAAGCAGGGTGAATCCACCTTCAGCTTCTACGCCCCTCGCTGCTGGAATCAGCTTCCAGAACAGATGTGCTCCAACACTAGGCACATTCAAATCAAGACTGAAAACACATCTGTTTAACTTCTTTTTCATTCTTTCATAACCTGTTTTAACACATTTAATCTGTTTTCATCTGTTTTCATCATTTTTATTATTTGTTTTTTATTTTCTTATACTTGTCTTTTTTATTCTTGTTTATGTAAAGCACTTTGTATTGCTACTGTGCATGAAATGTGCTATATAAATAAACTTGCCTTACCTGGTAAAAAAAATACCAGTTCACAGCCCACTTTTCTCTTAGATTGATTAACACAAGAAAAATATAAAGCAAAATATATAAAATGTATAAAGCTTTATAATATTACAACATTATGATTTTTTGGGGGGGCTAAAGGCTTTCCTAAAACAACAAAGTTTTACATGTAGATGGATGTTTATTTAATCCTTTAGTGGTTTCATCTATGTATTGCTTTTGTTTATTGTTTTATCCATAACAGAAATATTTAAATAAAATAAAAATCTGCATGGGGCAGAACGGTGGTGCAGCGGGTAGCACAATCGCCTCAAAGCAAGAAAGTCGCTGGTTCGAGCCCCAGTTGGGTCAGTTTCTTTGTTGGGTTTGCATGCTCTCTCTGTGTCGGCGTAGGTTTCCTCCGGGTGCTCCGGTTTCCCCCTTAAGTCCAAAGACATGCGCTATAGGTGAATTGGGTAAGCTAAATTGTCTGTAGTGTATGTGTGTAAATGAGTGTGTATGGATTTTTCCCAGTGATGGATTCCGGTTGGAAGGGTGTGAAACATATGCTGGATAAGTTGGCGGTTCATTTTGCTGTGGCAACCCCAGATTAATAAAGGGACTAAGCTGAAAAGAAAATTAATGAATGAAAAATCTGCATATTACGCCTACAGATTGAGCTTGAATTTCCTTTAAAGAAAGAACATTTATTTCTTTGTTTATTCATATATCTTTTTTTTTTATTTTAGTTTCTGTTTTCTTAAAATACCTCCAAGCATATCAGCAATGTTTTTCATTTTAAACATTTTTGGATGTTGACAGGTAACTGTTTAAATATATAGTAATACATTCTTTAGCAATAAATAGATCAAATGAATATCCTAATATGCATGAGACAAATTACTCATTGCCAGTTGTGGTAATACATAATGATCTTTGGAAGCTAAACTTTCTGCTTTTACAAGTTAAAGTTGTTTCACTGTATATCACTGCACCCATTCATCAATTTTTCAGTTGTAAACCCATTAAACAGCAACATCTTTAACCACAAAGTTGAGAATGATATTGTTATCTGACTGAATCACTATAGTTTATATAGGGAATAAATAAATGACATGAAGGCCTCTGGATTACTAATTTTTATTTACACCACTTATTTATCATTAGCCCTCTTGAATTATTAGATCCCTGTTTATTTTTTCCTCCAATTTCTGTTTATCGGAGAGATTTTTTCAACACATTTCTGAACATCATCATAACTGATTTATTTTATCTTTGCCATGATGACAGTAAATAATATTTGACTAGATATTTTTCAAGACACTTCTATACAGCTTAAAGTGACATTTAAAGGCTTAACTAGGTTAATTAGGCTAACTAGGCAGGTTAGGGTAATTAGGCAAGTTATTGTATAATGATGGTTTGTTCTGTAGACTATAAAAAATATAGCTGAAAGGGGCTAATCATTTTGACCTTAAAATGATTATAAAAAATAAAAACTGCTTTTATTCTAGCCAAAATAAAACAAATAAGACTTTCTCCAGAAGAAAAAATATTATCAGACATACTGTGAAAATTCCCTTGCTCTGTTAAACATCATTTGGGAAATATTTGAAAAAGAAAATACAAATCAAAAGTGGGCAAATAATTCTGACTTCAACTGTATATATATATATATATATATATATATATATATATATATATATATATATATATATATATATATATATATATATATATATACATATATATGAGTTGAGATGCAAAACCCTCTAAACGCTATTTGAAATTTCCTTCAAAAACGAGCATTTTTCTCAAGCTCCTATGTCTATGTTAAATTATTTTACTTTACAGATGATGAAAATACCCTATTCATCGACATAAAAGTGAACCTACCCACAAGAGCCTGAAAAAAAATGCTGCTTTTAGAAGAAACGTTTACATGGCATTTGGAATTTTTTGCATTTGAACTTTTCATAAATATTTATATAAAGACAGAAAAAAACTCATGAAGATAACAACGTAATATTGACCTTATGAAAAGACAATCTCAACTGAAAAGTTCCTAATCTATAGTTTACAGAAAGCAGTTTACAGTACTAGTTAACAGTGTTCGGATCATTTAAAGTAACATTTAAGTATTTAACATAAAAGACAGCACAGATTCAACAAAAGAAGGTAAAGAACATATTCCTGGAAATCAATTCCAGAGGCAAAACATTGGCTGTTCATGGAAAATTGATTTTCTGAGACTGAAGTTTACCAACAAGAAAAACTCATCTGCTCACTAAAAAGTGACTGTCCACCTTCAGTCATGACTGCTAGTATAATTTGACTTAATTTAAAATAAATAAATGATAATAAATAAAGGTGGCGCAATGGTTAGCACTGTCGCCTCATAGCAAGAATGTCGCTGGATCAAGCCTCGGCTGGGTCAGTTGGCATTTCTATGTGGAGTCTGCATGTTCTCCCCATGTTTGCGTGGGTTTCCTCCATGTGCTACATTTCCCCCACAGTCCAAAGACATGCGGTATAGGTGAATTGGGTAAGCTAAAATTGTCCATAGTGTATGGATGTTTCTCAGTGATGGGTTGCAGCTGGAAGGGCATCCGCTGCGTAAAACATATGCTGGTTAAGTTGGCGGTTCATTCCTCTGTGGCGATCCCAGATTAATAAAGGGACTAAGCCGAAAAGAAAATGAATGATATACAATTAAATCTTGTACAACAATGAAACATGTTTTCCCAAAGGTGTTATATTTTCTGATTGTTTAGGTTTAGGCTTGTACACAATGGCTATTATCTGCAATAAAGGTTATTCATTATAAATATACTTATTTATATAGGGATATACTTTACTTATATGGTGATATATTTTATTGATCATATAACTTACGGTATATACACTCACCAGCCACTTTATTAGGTACATGTTACTAGTACCGAGCTGGACCCCCTTTTGCCTTCAGAACTGACTTAATCCTTTGTGGCATACAACGCAAAAGTGCTCTATTGTTTTGAGTTCTGGTGACTGTGGAGGCCATTTGAGGTCAATGAACTCATTGTCATGTTCAAGAAACCAGTCTGAGATGTTTCACGCTTTATGACATGGCGTGTTATCCTGCTGGAAGTGGCCATCAGAAGATGAGTACACTGTGGTCATAAAGGGATGGACATGTTTAGCTACAATACTCAGGTAGGCCAATAGTATCTGGATGCCACCTTTATGATGCAAGATAAGATTGCATCACTTACCGATGCAATGTCAGACACAATGCACTCAATGGAGCGAGTGACGTCACTGTGAGGGGTAGGGTTAGGGGTGAGGTCAGGTGAGCCCATTAAAAAGCATTGGATGCAGTACAGATTCCACTGCACCAGGTCTGCATCCAGACCCCTTTCAGGTAGGTTGTGGCGTTGACACGATGCTCAATTGATACTAATGGGCCCAAAGTGTGCTAAGAAAATATGTCTCACACCATTACACACCACCATCACCAGCCTGAACCTGTGATACAAGGCAGGATGGATCCATGCTTTCATGTTGTTGACGCCAAAATCGGACCCCTTCTGACTCATTAGACCAGACAACGTTCTTCAACGATCTTCTGTGGTCCAATTTTGGTGAGCCTGTGTTAATTGTAGCCTCAGTTTCCTGTTCTTAGCTGACAGGAGTGGCACCCAGTGGAGTCTTCTGCTGCTGTAGCCCACCCACCTCATGGTTCGACGTGTTGTTTGTTCAGAGATGCTCTTCTGCATACCTCGGTTGTAACGAGTGGTTATTTGAGTGACTGTTGCCTTTCTATCAGCTCAAACCAATCTGGCCATTCTCCTTTGACCGCTGGCATCAACAAGAACTGCCGCTCACTGGATATTTTCTCTTTTTTGGACCATTGTCTGTAAACCCTAGAGATGGTTGTGAGTGAAAATCCCAAAAGATCAGCAGTTTCTGAAATACTCAGAGCAGCCCGTCTGGCACCAACAACCATGCCATGTTTAAGAATCACCTTTCTTCCCCATTCTGTTGCTCGGTTTGAACTGCAGCAGATTGTCTTGATCATGTCTACATGCCTAAATCCATTGAATTGCTTGGCTGATTTGAAATTTGCGTTAACGAGCAGTTGGACACATGTAGCTAATAAAGTGCCTGGTGAGTGTATTTTTATATATGACTTATATCATTTATTTTCTAGTATCACATAATTTCACTGACCCATAAACTCTAAACCCAGGGTAGAGCGGCTGAGTGAATGTGGTGTGGACTCTGTGAATGAGGCTCATTGTGTCAGAGACGCTGTAGAAGGACAGAGTTCCTGCACTGTGATCCACATGCACTCCTATTCTAGACGAGATGGAAACCACTGGCAGTTCAGTCTCAGTGTAATTGTGACAGAATGAGTATTTGCAATAACTAGAGGGAAAGCAATACAAACTCCAGGACTGATCATTATATCCAAACGCACATTCATCACCCCGTCCCTTCCTGCTGATGGTCTTATATGACACTGATATACCCACTCCTCTACCGCTCCACTCCACCTCCCAGTAACAGCGTCCACACACACTCTCTCTACATAACACCTGAAGCAAACTATCGAATCTGTCTGGATGGTCAGGATACTGTTGGTCTGAGTCAGTTTCAGTAATTATTCTGTTATCCCCAGACAAACTGAGGCATGTATGCATGGTATTTGCATCCAGAGTGAATTGATGAGAATCTGAAAGGAAATAAAACACATAAACAGGTTCTGCTTCGACTTTTAAAATTTACATTTTATTTTTCTCTTCTGTTCTATTGTGTGTTTCTCTCTCTCTGTGTGTGTGTGTGTGTGTGTGTGTGTGTGTGTGTGTGTGTGTGTGTGGTGTGTGTGTGTGTGTGTGTGTGTGTGTCTGTGTGTGTGTGTGTGTGTGTGTGTGTGTGTGTGTGTGTGTGTGTGTGTGTGTGTGTGTGCGTGTGTGTGTTGTCTAAGTTACTTACATTGTAGAAGCTCCTTCCATGTCTTGGGTTCAGGAGTAAATACACATTCAGTGTATTTTACTATAACAAAAGAAATATTCAGTCACAAATTAAAGAAAGATTAAGAACATTAAGAGAGCTTATACTGTTTGACATATCTAGAGAACAAGTATATATTCACTATTCAGTTTGATATATTTTAAGCTTCATGTTCTGTCATCAGGCTTGACTTTTGGTCTGAGAAAATTAACAATTCATTGTATTATTACCCTTTTTGGATAGAATTTCTATCTCCTCTCTGCAAAATTGCTCCAGTTTCTCTCGCAGACAAGAGACGGATTTACCAACATCATCAAAAGAGAGACGAGAGCTGACAGTGATGCTGGACGAGTCTGTAGATCCAGGAGGAGCAGAGAGAGACTGGAAACTCTACACAGACACAACACAAACAGCAACTAAAGACACACAAACATCTGACAGAAACACAATCTCTGCACAACATGCTCTTCCACTGTGCTGTTTGCCAGATCTGTGTTACCTGAAGAAAATTGATGTGATGGTCTGTGTGTGAAAGCTGCTCCAGCTCAGCGTCTCTCCTCCTCAAATCACCAATTTCCTGTTCCAGTCGCTCCAGTCGTCCTTCAGCTCCACTCACTGCAGCCTTTTCCTGATCTCTGATCAGCTGCGTCACCTCAGAGTGGCTTCTCTCAATGGAGTGGATGAGCTCAGTAAAGATCCTCTCAGTGTCGTCCACTGCTGCCTGTGCAGAGCGCTGTTAGGACACACAGAGAGAAGCAGCAGAATCAGTCATTCACTCAGCTCTTACTGCTGCCTCACACAGCCTGTTGCCCACAGGGGCTTCAGTGAAACTCAAAGTGCTCCAGTCCTAACTGAGTCTCAAACAGCTCTTCCAGCAACCAGGCAGTTGATCTTCTGCTCATGCTCATAACTCACCTTGTGAGACTCTACAGCCGCCCTCAGCTCCTCACACTCCTCCAGTTTCTTCTGGATTTTCTGTAGGTTTGTTCTCCGTGCCTCCTCCAATTTTCTCTGACAGGAAAGTTTACATTTATTGTTAAATGTGTATACCGTTTGTGGATCCAAAACCTTGGTCTTTCATCTAACTGTCTACATTTATAAATATATTGTACAAACCTGTATAAACAAACCTGTTTATCAGTCCTTTCTACCACAGCTGATACAGTCTCATGGTTTTTGTGTTCATCCACAACACACAGAAGACAAATACAGCGCTGATCAGTACGACAGAAAATCTCCAGTAGTTTCTCATGTTGAGGGCAGATCATCTCCTGCAGTCGTCCAGTGGCGTCCATCAGATTGTGTTTTTTACCTCTGAAGAAACTCTCGTGTTGTTCAAGATGATTTTGACAGTAAGAGTTCAGACACTCCAGACAGGATTTGACGGCTTTATTTTTGTCTCCAGTACAAACATCACACTCCACATCTGCAGATTCAGAGTAACACTGAGCAGGACGAGCAGCTTGTAGTTTGGTCTTCTTGAGTTTCTCCAGCACTTCAGCCAGTATGGTGTTTTTCCCTAAAGTAGGTCTTGGAGTGAAGGTCTGTCTGCACTGAGGGCAGCTGTAGACTCCCTTCTGCTCATCCTGATCCCAGCAGCCTGAAATACAGCTCATACAGTAACTGTGTCCACAGGGAATAGTCACTGGATCTTTTAGTAGATCCAGACAGACTGAACAGCTGAATTCATCCTGAGCCACTGAAATACTGGATTCTGCCATTTTAGTGCACAAAAACGGACAGTCTAAAGCTTAAAACTGTTGAACTCCACACCCAGACCAAGCAGGAAGCAGTGATGAGTTTCACTTTCACTCATAGAGGGTAGGAGTGTCGAACAGAGGAAGAAACAAACAAACAAAAAAAGCTGGACAGAGGTGTCTGGAAAGGCAAATATTTCAATTTTCATCTTAACTATGTTTTTAAATTGTTTCAATTTTTTTCACGCATTCTGTTAAAATGTTTTATTTGTGTAAAGCTAAGCTAAGCTAATGTTACAATCTAACTCTTTGCTGCCCTCTATTGACCACCAACACTGACAATCAAAATAATGCGGTTTGCCAAACAGGTCTACTACACCATGAATTCTGTAAATAATTTCATAGCATTATTACGTTACATGACAGATTTAGCAAATAAAAATAATTGAAGAATATGTATATGCTTTTATAATTGAGCCGTTCTTTAGCGGTCGGTTTTTAGTAATCATGAAACTGCATGAGACTCAATATGACAGTTAATGGGGTTAAGGATCTTTGGTGAATTCAACTACTGAAAAATACTTTAATGCTGACCATGACAAAAACTCTGCAAATAAGCCTGTGCTGGTCCTTAATGGGCCCACTGAGGGCTAGCATTAGGGCCCACAGTTGGCTGCCAGTGCAGGCCATTGAGCCTTGGCTCACTGGACAAACGTTGGCCCCTTAATGCTGGCCCTATGTGGGCAGCCCTCACTTAGCCCCAGGAGCCCTCATTAGGCCCACACAGTGATTCTGCTTGTCATCAATTATCTATAACACTTAATCACATAATTGTCTCATTAACTTCATCAATGCATCTGTTTTTAAATCTGTTTCGGTTATTGAAAAGCATTTGAGGGTGCAATGCTGATAAATTCAATGTTGACGTTTCAATCTTTTGACTGTTGATTCAGTGTTAATTCAACGAAGTTCTGCTATCTGGGGTTCAGCCTCAACAGAAGGTAACAATATTTAAAATAGGTCAGATTGTAGTTGTGTGTGAGGTTTGTAAGTGTTAAAAGTATGACACAAAGGTGTATTCACAAACAACACAAAGAAAACAAGAAACTCAGTCTGTTGAAAGCATACGCTTCAGTGTGCCATACCCTGAAAACAGTGCAAGAATCAAGGTCCCAAAGTGATAGTCCACCAGTTTATATCACTTCACAAAAGACATAATTTGAACGGCATCGCTTACGTTAGTTCCATAATCCTGGACCAGGCTATATCCTGAGCAAATGCTGTGGTGGACATGGAGGAATAGAGAGCCTGATTCCTGAAAGATGCCAGTGACAGACGAGTCTCCGCATTGATCCTGTGGGCCAGCCTGAACACTCACCTGTGACTTACTCACACCTGCAGTTCTAAATGATGGACGTCTAGCATTCTCTAGCCTCCGGCGCCTAAACTGCAGCTCTGCACAAGAAGTTTGGCCATAAGAGAAATGGTCAATTGCCCAACTGAGCCTGGTTTCTCTTGAGGTTTTTTCCTTCACTTTCGTCAACCGGTGAAGTTTTGTTCCTTGCCACTGTCGCCACTGGCTTGCTTGGTTTGAGACTTTTGGAACTTGTGGAGCTGCGCATCAATGGATTTGCTCTTCAGTGTTTGGACTTTCAGCAGTGAAAATTAAACCACACTGAACTGAACTAAACTGAAATTCAACTCTGAAAACTGGACTGACACAGTTTCAATTTACTAGAACTTCTTTGTAGCTGCTTTGACACAATCTACATTGTAAAAGCGCTATAGAAATAAAGATGAATTGAATATACAATCCAAAACAGTGATAATACACAGACTTGCAAGAATATTCTGGAAAAGTAAGTCCAGACAAAGGAAACTTAACAATACAGAAACATTTGAAAGCTGATATAGTTTCCAGATAGATCACTGGCCTTCTTTCAGACTGCTCTTAAAGACATACAAACACTAAAATGTGAAAAAAAAAATATTTTACTGATAAACTGATAAAACATATTATTGAAATGAATATAAAAACTGAATAATTATATATTTACACACATTACTCGATAAGCTAAAATCTGTGGATTGCTGCGTGTGCATATTCCGTGTGGGTGTAGTGATTGGAAATGTTAATACAGACATTTATTTCCACAGATTTTTTTGTCTCGGGAACTCAGGTCCATTCAACATAATTTTAGTAATTAGTCTATGTGGTTCATATGACTTAGGACACGTAACATATATAACCAAGTATTCATGCATCATCACTTTTCCTTTTCTTCTGGAAAGTATGCACATGTATGATGTTTTCAGCAGATCGACAGTTAGATATGTTTATTATAAGAATTATGCTATTTGTTTGTTTTTTCAAAAGTTGCTTTTTTTGCTATGTCTGCTAGAACGTTTATAGATTATAAGGTTAAAGAATAGTGCCTATTGTATCTTGAAGTCTTGAATTTCCCTTAGCTATAGGAAATGTTCTGAGATGTAGATAAGGGTGAACAATGGATTGGCTTGGTTTTTAACTTACCAGACAACATCTGTTGCAGAATCAAGAATGAGAGTGTTTTAGCCAATAAATTAGTTATAGAATCACTCTTCTTGCTTTTTGATTTCAAACTACAGTAGTCAGAATTTAAAGTGGATCAAAAAAGATTTTCTAAATTGTCCTAAGACAAAAATTGATGTTGATCAATAGTTTTAGGACAACATGATGGAAAGTTTTGATCTAAAAGTGCTGACTACCATTTACTGCAATGGCCATTCTTCTCCATATGAGTCGATTACCCTCTGACCTTAGATATTTTATTTTATAATTAGTGAATTTGACTTTAGGCTACCTTAGTTTCTTTTGTTATGTATTTTAACACCTCTGTATTGTTTGATTTACAAGTTATTGATTTTATTATTCATTAAAATCAATTTTAAGAATGATATGTCAAAACTTAAATCAAGAATGAACCCATTTACATCAGCTCATTTATTGTATCAAACGGTCTTTAAATATTGTAGGTGTACAGTAAATGTTGTAAAATGCATGCATGTGTGTGTGTATAATTTGAAGTGTGTGTAAGCTGACACATTAAAAACTCCTCTCTGATTTTGGGCTCAGGAGTGGAAAAGTGGAAAATGAAAAGTTGCAAATGATTTTCTGAGTCGATTTAACTAGGAACTCTACTCCCATAATAATCAAGAAACGTTTTTGGCGTATGCCGTGCCTTGGCTGAAGCAGGCACAATTACACAGCGCCCCAAAATAGTCCCCAGCTAGTTGTACTCACTCTTAACTCAGCCTCAAGGGATTTAAAAATGTATTATTTTTAATGATGAACCTATAATAAGACATTTGAAGGAAGCTGGAAACCTGTAACAATTGACTTCCATTATAGGAAAAACTATTCATATGGAAGTCAGTGGTTACCGACATTCTTCAAAATATCTTCTTTTAGGTTCAACAGAAAAAACAACTTAAACTGGTTAGTCAAGTGAAGGGTGAGTAAATAACGACAGAAGTTTGAGTTTTGGGTGAACTATCCCTTTAATAATGATAATGTGGGTTTTACGCCTCACGGTGGCGTCAAAGTACCGTCTTAAATCCCTCCAGAGTCCACCTGAAGTTGACACAGGCAGAGGCCCGTCGGGAGCGGCAGGAGTGCGCGTGCCGGAGAAGTTCGCTCGCGCCGCGGCTCAGGAACAAGGAACTTCGACGCTCAACTGCCCACCAAGACACACGAGCCTTTAAATCAGCAAGTTTATGTCGCTGTAGCACGACAAACACCTGGAAAGGCTGCGTCAGGTACGTTCATCTGTCGATAACCTGTGGTATTAGATTCAATTATAGGTGGTTCATCGGGATTTGACGCATTTTTAAACGCGTTAGCAGGTTAGCAGGTAGGAATGAGAGCGAACCTGTTTCCTCGGCTTCTTAATGCTAACGTTACCTCTTCAGAGCTTAAACTAGTGTACACGTAGTCTTCAACACTGAGTAAATCAAGTTAGACTTTAATATTAGTAGATTAACGTGTTGCACAGGTGAGTTTTATAGGTTGACACTCACCTGAGGGAAGGAATTTCACCTCAGATTAAAGATCTCCACCTTAATGTGAGCGTCAATCTGTTTTTATTGTATTTTTTTTTCAATTTCTCGTCTGTTAGAACGGATTGACGTTGATATGTCGTTGTTAGACGAGTAACGTTATGAACGTTATGCTGTGTAACGTTAGTATAACATTATTCTATATATCGACATGTCATTCACGTAAGAAAAGTACAAGGAAATGACTCGTTTCATGCCTGTGGTAAACTGTTGTTTGTGTTTAGCTTGTTAGGTTTCCCCCTTAAATCTCGGTTAAAATCAAATTGACAGCACTTTAAATTGTGGTGATGTTGACAGTAGGACAGTATGTTATGTTTGTGACTGATTGTGTGTGAGATATGAGGTTTCTGTGTGTGGGTGAAACTTCTGTCACATCCTCTGCTCATACATCGTATTAATAATCTTATTGTAGATTATTTATTCAGTCAACTGATTTGCTTTGTGTAGAATGACATTCATTCCTATCATTGACTCCTGCTCTCGTTTTCTCCTGACAAATGCATGTGTTAAATGCTACAAAATACCTTGTAAGTTAAACGAGGTTAATCTACATACATGACTCAAAGATGTAAATGCTAGTGATTAATCCGTCTAATAATATTTGTGAAGATAAATTGTCAAAATAAGGTTAGAATTAGTTTCCATGTGTCATTCACAATAGTTGAGTATGCGTTAATAAATACATTTTTGAGTCTTAAACCCTGTTGTTGACTGACAAATATTTGACAATATGATGCATTAATAAATGGATTATAGATGTTTCTAGTTGTTTTTATTTTATTAGCTGGCTTAAAATTGACATGTTTTGGGCATATTCTCCATTTATTAAATATACTTATTCAATAATTGTAAATTACTGGAAAATAATTTTAGCTTATTGGTCAAAACATGAAGGGGCCTTTATTTTCTTTTCTCTTTCCTTCTTTCTTTATCTCAAAACCCTATTCTTAGATACTTGACTGCAGGATTTTCTCTTCCTGATGTCATCATCTCTCATTGGATCAGGCTTTGGTTCAGTAAGCCAGTTTTGCTGTGTTTCTGTAAGCAGCATGCCAGTGTGGAGTATCTGTGACTTCTTTTGGTCATTTGCTTTAGTGATTTAAGTGACAGAATTTACACTATTAGATTTCCGTAGATTTATTAATTGATCAATAAAAATATATAAATATGACACTTCTAACTGTGCTGGTTGTACAATTTATATTTTACATTGTAATCGTGTCTCAGATGAGATCATATAATCTGGCCTAAAGCAATTCCTGTTTCAAAACCCTGCTTTCTCCATGATTGTGGTTTTTACCATACAGTGTTATGAACTTTTGGAATGGGTTTATTGGATTCATGTCTATATTTGTGCATCTTTCACATTGTGCATCGTTCAACACTGTGTATTAAAATGTAAAGATCACCAAAAATCAGCAAGCAGCTAAATGTGTTTGTTTAGAGCTGTGGAAAAGCAGATGTTCAAGAGAAACAGATGGTCAAGTTATTGAAGTGAAAGGCAAAGGTTAAGACTATATTCAACATTTATGTTGTGCTCAAAAAAATTTTTTATTTTTATTTTTTTAAATAATTGTTAACTATTTTCTTTTGGTTACATTATTCGATTTTCAGCATATTTGTATTATTGTCCAGAATGTAAATATTGCTCTGATCATAATTTTGTTTCTCTATAATTCCAATGTTTTCTTTTATTCAAACTATTGAGTTACTAAATAATCATTTTATTTTAATTATGAGTTATCTCTTCAGTTACATTCCTCTTTTGAAATTTCAATTAGTGAATTAAAACGAATGAAATTAGATTTTCTGTTAAAGGAAAACCAGTACCACAATCTTTGTTTTATTTTAATGTATTATTGTTTTATTTATAAATGGGAAATCCAGAATGAATATATGTAGTTATCAGAAATGCAAGAGTCCTAACTTTCTCTATATACAGTGCTCAGCACAAATGAGTACACCCATCACAGCACTCTATTTTAAATTAATAATATCTATAGGATGCTTTTATGGCAGCACGGTGACTCAGTGGTTAGCACAGCAAGAAGGTCACTGGTTCGAGTCCCGGCTAGGTCTGTTGGCGTTTCTGTGTGGAGTTTGCATGTTTTACTGTGTTTGTGTGGGTTGTGCTCCAGTTTCCTCTACAGTCCAAAGACATGTGCTATAAGTAAGAGTAAGCAAAATTGGCCATAGTGTATGTGTGTGAATGTGACAGTGTATGGGTGTTTCCCAGAATGGTGCTGGTCTGCGGCTGGAATGGCATCAAAACAAATGCCAGTGTAGTTGGTGGTTCATTCCACTGTGGTGAAAGTAAAAAAATGAAAGATGCTTTGCTCTCTCGCATGCAAACTTGAACCAGTGACCTTCTTCTTGTGAGGCGAAAGTGCTAACAACTGAGCCACCTAATCTAATCTAACTCCAAATTTACTATCAGATTTATATGTTGGGGCAAAAATATAAAATGAAATTTTAATAAACAAGAAAAAACAAGAGGAAACATAAAAAATATGAAATCTAGTAATTTATTGCATTTTTTATTTGAATGAATTGTCTTTCTAGTTCTAAAAATGTTATTTCTTTAATTTATCTCTAACTCTTATTTCAATGGATATAACTGTTTAATAAAATGTTTTTGATTAAATGCACCACTCATAAATGAGAGATTTTATTCACCATCACCTCTTTCTAAGTCTAAATGAAAAATGTTTTAAAACATTTAGATGTAGATGCTAGGGGTGGGCGGTACACCGGTGTCATAGTCATCACCGGTGTGACATTGCGCCACGACATGGATTTTCTAATACCGTCAATACCGGTATAAATCAATTATGCGCCTTGAACGGCTGCATTTACATCAATAATAGCTAATTCTAAATAATAAGGCATTCAATTTTCTTCAAACATTCAGTTGTGGTCTGAATACATGTCCTTATACTACAGGGCTCGAAATTGCAACCATTTTGGTCGCATGACCATTTTGGTCCTCATAATATATTTGGGAGCATTTGTGTGTCTGAATTAGGGCTGTGACGGTAATGGAAGAAATCATGCGGTATGTCGGTTAACCGCGCAGATATATAAAAATAAGCATTTTTAACGCACCGCTGTAATTTCTCTATCCCAATCCCTTTATCAACATGTTTAATACAAGTCATTATTTTAAAGATTATGACCTGAGAATATGATTTTACCTCAGCGCTGCACTTTTCTCCTTCTCCCTTGCGCTGAGTTCAGGTGACGGAGTGTTGTGAAGTAGTTAAACTCTCCTCAGTTTAATTTACAGTGTCAAACTGGCACAGGAATATCAGTATAATAATATAGGCTTTGCTAAAATGCTGGTCAAATGTAGGTATTTTTTTACAGAAGCTATTAACAGACGTGCATGCTGCGACCGGTGATGAGTCAACAATCGCAAATATTTTGACTTATTTAAAGTAGGCTATAGGCTATAGCATATAATAATTTTGTGTAAAGACATTTATAAAAAAATGTAGCTAATATATCACAGGGGTTTGTGTAGCAATTACAGTGGAGCATTAATTAAATCCTTTTTTCCCGTGGAGCGAAACAAACACGGCACAGTTGTGTAGCGGATGGGGACGCACAAAAATATACAATTGAGATATTTTCGTCGGAAGAAAAATATTCTTTGAACGAATTTTGTTTTGTACAATTTGTATCTTAGTTTTTGTCGGTCAGTTATTAACAAAATCAACAAGAATAACTAATAAACTTAAGTGAAGCGATGTGCCTCAGGGTCCGCTATATGCCGCGGCCAAAACACAAACTGGTCTGTTAAATACAATCGTAATATAAATAAAATAAAAGTGAAATATTCAGTTTCGAATATTTCGAATAGGCTGCTCTTTTAATTTTGATCATACAGTTAACAAAGATTCCATATTCGAAACTGAATATTTCACTTTTATTTTATTTATATTACGATTGTATTTAACAGACCAGTTTGTGTTTTGGCCGCAGCATATAGCGGACCATGAGGCACATCGCTTCACCTCAAAGTTTATTAGTTATTCTTGTTTATTTTGTAAATAACTGACCCACAAAAACTAAGATACAAATTGTACAAAACTAAATTCGTTCAAAGAATATTTTTCTTCCGATGAAAATATCTGAATTGTATATTTTTGTGCGTCTCCATCCGCTACACAACTGCAGTGTTTGTTTCGCTCCACGGAAAAAAAGGATTTAATTAATGCTCCACTGTAATTGCTATACAAACCCCTGTGATATATTAGCTACATTTTTTTATAAATGTCTTTACACAAAATTATTATATGCTAAAGCCTATAGCCTACTTTAAATAAGTCAAAATATTTGCGATTGTTGACTCATCACCGGTCGCAGCATGCACGTCTGTTTATAGCTTCTGTAATAAAAGACCCACATTTGACCAGTTATTTAGCAAAGCCAATATTAAAATACTGATATTCCTGTGCCAGTTTGACACTGTAAATTAAACTGAGGAGAGTTTAACTACTTCACAACACTCCGTCACCTGAACTCAGCGCGAGGGAGAAAGAGAAAAGTGCAGCGCTGAGGTAAAATCATATTCTCAAGTCATAATCTTCAAAATAATGACTTGTATTAAAAAATGTTGATAAAGGGATTGGGATAGAGAAATTACAGCAGTGCGTTAAAAATGCTTATTTTCTGTGGAGCGATTGATTTGAGTTAGTAGGTCTGCTTTATTAAAATAAGCTTAAAATAATAACAGCCTATGCTGGTTATTAAAAGATTCAGTGTTTTCATTTTGTAATCTAAATTTGTAATTTAAGTGGAAAATACTCAGGGCAGGCCTTTTATTTAGTTTATTCTGTTTTTCTATACAATCCTGAAACCTCACCTAAAGTTATAATAATAATAATAATGGCGCAGATGACAGCGATCATGACATGAGGTAAATGTTGATCCGCCAGCTGAGATCAATCGAGTGTTTTCGGAGAAGGTGCCCGAATCTCGATGCGTTGCATTCACCGCGTGTTCAGTGCAAATGTCCGCTAAATATAAAGTCTAATACTGAAGACATCATCGCCAAAGAAACTAACCTTTACTAAGTTTACACTGAAACTACAGCTCATAACAAAGAGCGGAATTGCGCTGGTGGTCATCGCGAGAATCCTGCTCTGTCTGCTCATAAATTGGTGCGGCTGACTCGCCTGCTTTATTCCACCAACACAGAGAAATGAAGATCAGCTCATAACGAGACTGAGCATTTACAATGAACCAAACCAAAACTTTTAAAGAGCGATAGAAGTGAGACTTTCTTTTGTCCGTTCTTCCTTGAGATGTATATTATTTTGCTATTGAAAGTAATACCATAATATTATACCGTCACCGTTCAAAAGATGAAAAATACCGTGATATTAATTTTAGGTCATATCGCCCACCCCTAGTAGATGCAGTGAAAGTCAATAGGGGCCACTGTTGAAATATAAGGGGTTTTCAAAATATATTCATATTTCACTGAAGAAATTACTATAAGTTTTGAATTGTCAATTTTGGGTGAATTTTTGGAAAAAAAATGTATGAAATTTTTTTTTTCAAAAGTACATATACTCAATTATGCTTATCACTGTATTTATCTTTTAAATATATTAATTTGGGGTGCGTTTCCCAAACAAACGACATAACTCACAGCTTAATAGTACGATGCATTGTTTGGGGAAAGAATGATGTAGTGACGAGTGTTTCCCTAAAACCCGTTGTTTATCTGTCGCAGCTCCATCGTTTGAACCACATTAGTTATAACGTAAAACGCCCATAATGATGCTCTAAACGGGGTTTAGTAACTACTTTAGAAAAGAACCCCATCATTTCTTTGTGCAAATTATATTGTTTTACACGCACACGCATTAAAAAAAATCCAATATTTTGGGTAAAACATGCACTCGCTTTCCATATTAATTGAAATGTATACAAATGGCACATATCGGGCCTGTGTTTCCTTTACAAAGATTATTGAGAACATTACATATTCTATTCTAAAACATGAACTAGCTAACACGTATTTTAATATCATATATAAATCATATGAAAAATAAATAATGAGGCTATTTACTAAGAAATGGAATTTAATATTTATTAGGAAATGAGAAAAATCATAATTTAATAATAATATTGATGATGATGATGATGATGATGATGATGATGATGATGATTATTATTATTATTAAGTAGGATATTGTTTATTTATTTTTTGAAAAGTCTACTATTGCAATTTGACACATGCAAACCACTGCAGAAATGTTCTTACCAACAGGCCCATGTCAAATACAGTACAGATACTTAATAGATAACCTACTATAAATGAAAAGCCTTAACGTATGCTGTTTTTTGTTTTCACAAGTTTTGGAGACGTAACATAAACGTCGATTTTAAATAATGAGTTACCTATAGCATTTGTCATGAGCCACGGCTGTGTTCAAAATGACATCAATGTTTTCAAAGTGCACTGTGAAGGGACAATTGTAAACATGAAGTTCGCTAAAACTGAAGTGTAAAAATACTTTGAAAGCAAGTTACACCTAAGAGAGATGACTTTAATGTGTTTTTTTTTTTTTTTTTTTTTTTTTAATCCATGTTTAAATGTTAGAATGTTACAATTAGGGCACAGGGGGGATATTTGGCAATAGAACACAGCTAGGAACTATGTTTCTATCTAAAGCTCTAGAGGTGTAGTTGCAAGCAAACAAGTTTGCGACGCATAATCATAATTTGATCATAAGTTGGAACGATGGATTTGGGAAACGGCAAATCAACAAACTATGTTTGTAACGACGAAACTTGCGACCTTAGTTGGCTAACGTTGGTTTTCAGAAACGTACCCCTGTTTTGTAATACAAAGAGGATGCTGAATGGCATTTGCATGGGTGCACCTTTTTGTCATTCTTCACACATAACACTGCAGCACATCACACACTGTATACACACCCCAGTCATGGTTATTTCTGATGAGACGTTTTCTGCCTTTATTTCTCTTTTAGCTGATTCCATATTGACCCACCACATCCCATCATGCTCCTCTCCTCCAGCTTTTGACCTCTGACAGCGATGGCGGACCGCTCGATTGCTCCTGGTCAGACGTACATAGAGGTGGAGTACGATTACGATTACAAGTCCAAAGATCGTTTGATCACTATTAAACATGGGGAAAGTTACCTGCTTGTGAAGAAGACCAACGAGGACTGGTGGCAGGTTCGTAAGGACGAGGCCAGTAAGCCATTTTATGTCCCAGCGCAGTATGTACGAGAAGTGCGACGAGCACTCATGCCCCCTCCTAAACCCCTCAATGTACCAGGCAGAGTGGGGCCTGGACCCAACCGACCCTCTGCCCTGGAGATCCAGCGGCCAAATGACAACAAAAAGAGCCCGTGTCCTTCTCCCTCCAGCACTGCTTTATTGCCGCCCAGGGATGACCGAGGCAGTCCGGTTAGCCCAACTAGACATTTACCTCCTGCACAAATGAACACTTTCCCTGGCTCGCTTCCTTGCTTCAGAGCGGAGTCTCCGGGTAGCAAACTGGATGGAGAGAGGGATAAAGACAAAGATTCGGAGAGGAAGGATCGAGGTGAAAAAGCTGCAGTTCAGGAAGAGCTTGCTGAAGAAGGAGGTGATTCGGATAAAAACCGGATTGACTCAGAATCCGGGGATGAACTCAGCAGCGGTTCCACTGATAACCTACAGGTGAGAATCATTTGCAGACATTATAATATTAGTACCATGAAAACTGCCAAGATATCTTATTCCTTCTCACCAATGTTGGAATGAACTAGGGCTGCACAGTATATAGTTTCAGTATCGATATCGCAATGTGTGTGTCCGCAATGGATATGCAATGTTTAGTTGGGTTTATAGTTGATCAGCACAACAGTTGAGAATACATGAGATTTGTGGAGTCTTTGGAAAGTCTAACCATAACAGAGTGAAACTTTTATCATTTGCATGTGCTTTAAAGGCATTTCAAGAAGGTTTAAAGCAGGGGTCTTACAGCGTAGTCACACTATGCTATCCGAACCATGCCTAGGCCCGTTTCCCGGATGGTTTGAGAAGCGTGAGTGCTCTGAATCGGGCTCAGGCATGGTTCAGTTGGCCGGCCCTGGTCCGGTTGCATAAGGTGTGCCAGAGCACAGTTCACTTGAGCTCAGGCACAGTGTGTTTGTAGTGCGAGGGCAAAGTGCTCCTGAGCCCGAAACTGAAGACGAGACGTGACTTTTAAGGGACTGTTTCATATGTGTTTATTAATCATTCTTACTGTTACCAGATCGTTATTATATGTATATAAAAATCCGCTGTAATCTCTCGGCTGTGCGTGTATTTTAAACATGGCAGGTTTTTTGTTTTCATTCTGGCTTGTTGCGTATCGAATGACGCATCTCTGTAAACCAATACCGTTCAGCTGTGCGTCTAGCTCCGCCTTTTGGTACCCGTTCTCGTGTTTGGTACCCTTTCGAAAGGGTGCCGAAAAAGTGGTACGTTACGGTTCGGTTCGGTACGCCTTTTGACAGTGGAAATGGCCATAAAAGTGTACCAAACCAAACCGTACGGTACCGTACCACTCAGTGGAAACGGGCCATAAAGAAATCTCCACTGTGCTGAGCGAGAGCGCTTACTGACACAGCGCATCATCGGTGATGTAAGCGTGCTCAGGCCGTCATAAAATGGCCGCCAATTTGAGTTTGAGGCCCCTGGTTTAAAGCATTCGGGCATGAAAAAGTACATTTGTAACTGTTAATGACGAATCATTTTATTGACTTAATACAGTGAAGACTATACAGTGTTTTTTTTATGTTCAATTTCTGTACCTGACTGCTGTTTGACTCTACAGAAAACCATAAAGCACTGTTTATTTTACTTTTCCCGTTGCTCTATAGCAATTATTTGTGCTTGCAATTTTTTTTATTATTATTTTGTACATGATTCACTCCCTTACAAATTCACCCCAATCAATCTAAATGAACAATCTTTAAAAAATTGTATTCATATCGCAATCTATATCGCAGAAAAACAAAAGATCACACTTTTTTTTTTCTATATCGTGATGATATAGAACGACTTAATTCTCACTTATCCTTTTTTGAACAGTTTATGTTGATCTAATTAAGAAAATTTAGTGTCTGTTTAATTCACAGTAGCTTAAGCATGTGTTGTATTTTTAGTTTTAGGCATAGTTTCTTGTCAGTTTTTTGTGGTTATGTGTGGTCAGGTTTCTCTCTCTCTTCTCTCTCTGAAGCTTTTATTTTTGTGATGTCCTCCCACTGTTTTTCTGTTTTTTTCCTCCTGCTGTGTCATCAGCATTTCTGCAAAACAGCAAATATTTGTGGTTGTGTCATCATGGTATGTGTAGGGTGGTGTGATTGCTGTATTTTGAAATGTCTGTATTATTTCATTAAACTGATCAAGAGTGATCATGTGTATTTTAAAGAGAGATTATTTAAAAAATATCTTTATTTTTCTAAAAACACTTAATCACAGTTTCCACAAAATATTTCGTTTTGATGATAATAAATGGACAGCAAAAATTTATTCTTTGCCTTTACATGAATTTACACTCATGTGCCACTTTGTTAGGTATACCTTACTAGTACCGGTTGGACCCCTTTTGCCTTCAGAACTGCCTTAATCCTTCGTGGCATAGATTTAATAAGCACTGGAAATAATCCTCAGAGATTTTGGTCCATATTGACATGATAGCATCACGCAGTTGCTGCAGACTTGTCGGCTGCTCATCAATGATGCGAATCTTCTGTTCCACCACATCCCAAAGGTGCTCTATTGGATTGAGTTCTGGTGACTGTGGAGGACATTTGAGTACAGTGAACTCATTGTCATGTTCAAGAAACTCGTCTGAGAGGATTCGCGCTTTATGACATGGTGTGTTATCCTGCTGGAAGTAGCCATCAGAAGATAGGCACTCTGTGGTCATAAAGGGACGGACATTGTCAGCAACAATACTCGGGTATGCTGTGGCATTCACATGATGCTCAGTTGGTACTAATGGGCTCAAAGTGTGCAAAGAAAATATCCCCCACACCATTACACCACCACCACTAGCCTAAACCGTTGATTACAAGGCAGGATGGATCCATGCTTTCATGTTGTTGGTGCCAAATTCTGATCTTATCATCCAAATGTCACAGCAGAAATCAAGACTCATTAGACCAGGCAACGTTTTTCCAATCTTCTATTGTCTAATTTTGGTGAGCCTGTGTGAATTGTAGCCTCAGTTTCCTGTTCTTAGCTGACAGGAGTGGCACCCGGTGTGATCTTCTGCTGCTGTAGCCCATCTGCCTCAAGGTAGGATGTGTTGTACATTCAGAGATGCTTTTCTGCGTACCTCGGTTGTAATGAGTGCTTATTTGAGTTACTGTTGCTGTTCGCATTTGCGCCCACAGAACTGCCGCTCACTAGACATTTTCTCTTTTTCTGACCATTCTCTGTAAACCCTCAGCAGTTTCTGAAATACTCAGATCAGCCCGTCTGACACCAATAACCATGCCACATTCAAAGTCACTTAAATCCCCTTTCTTCCCCATTCTGATGCTCGGTTTGAACTGCAGCAGATCCTCTTGACCCCATCTACATGCCTAAATGGATTTAGTTGCTGCCATGTGATTGGCTGATTAGAAATTTGTAGTCGATTTTGAATTGAAATAGTATTTCACAGCATTATTGTTTTAGTCATTAATCAAATAAATTAAGACTTTGTGAGACATATTTTAAATCTCCAAATTTTGAAACGTAGTATTGAGTTACTTCATCGTAGTATTGAGTTACTTCATAAGTATCTCATCTTGACATCATCATTTCATTATGCCATAGATAAAGAGTCTTTGAAACTGAGCAAGGCGTGTTCTGTTTGAACAAAATGTGTCGTTTGAAGTGTGTGAACAAAGGTCACTTACTGAAGCATGAAGGATACAGTATATACCGTGTCCACATCACACTCTCCGTTGAGGACAGAATGTGATGGAAGAAGGAGATGTAGTAATGTCAGCCTGTAGTTTGTTTATTATTATCATCTGTGCGTGTGAACAGAAGGATTGTCTTTACACTCATGAAGATTTGCTTAATCTCTCTGAGAACAGAGGGAGAGCAATAGACGGTTTGCATTGGGATGTTCAGCATAACGTGGCCGGGTTAAACGGGAGGGGTGAGGAGAGCGTTGTGCTTGTGTGTGTATTAGCGCTCCGCTCTGACTCTAGCATCCTGCATCCAGCCCAGTTCAGAGTGGCTGCCGAGTCTCCCGTTATAGGATATTCTGCACTGAGCAGCACTGCAGAGACACCATGTACCCAGAGGAACCGGTAAGGCAGACGCACGCACACATAGAGAGAGACGCACACACACCTACCTAACATCCATTTGCACTCTGTTTGTCTCTTTTTACAAGTACACACACAAATGCAAAGTTCCTGCATTTAGTAAGCTGCTGTCTGATTTAGATATTGTTTCTCTTTGCGGCCTCATACATGTATTTAAAGGGAAAGTTCACCCAGAAATGACAAACTTGTGATTGTTTATTCCCCCTCACATATTTCTGTAGGAAAAACTATAGAACTAATGTTTATAGACTATATGAAAAATGTTTAAGGGTATTTTTGTAGATGCAATGAAAGTCAGTAAGAGCCGCTGTTGAAATATAAGAAGTCTTTAAAATATCTAATCATGCTTGACTGAAGAAATGTCTTTAGTTCTTTAATTGTCAGCTTTAGGTGAACCATTTATTTAATCATCTCCATGCAACAGCATATATTTATAATGCACTCTTAAATTCTACATGCACAAGCAGTTGATCTTGCATCATTTACTCGGGATGTTCTATACATGTGCAAACAACAGAGCAGAAAATATGAGAAGGTCATGTGCTTGCTGTCTTCATTATTGGCATAACAACAGCGACGCACTCTTCTCCACCCACGCACACAGATGCATTTAAACGTGTGTGTGCAACTCAAATGTTCACTCGGGTTGCTCTGAACAGATGCTTTCAAAGAGGAAAACAGTACCGGAACATGATGTGCTTATTGTCTTGAATCTCTGTGACACTCAGATGTGACTAGGGTGTGTGTGATGTGCATTGCTGTATTACATAAGCTCTGCTACATAACCATTCAGTGGACAGCTGGCCTGAGAGACACACACTCACATGCTACATTACACAGAGTTTAAGAAAGCATATATGCGCTTCTCATATACACAAACAGGCTACCACACACAGCATTAGCAGGCTTTGGTGCACGAGTGGGTTTTTAATTTAACACGACTGTAATGTGATTGGAAAAAAACGGTCTGATTTCTGATTCCTCTGCCCTGATGCAGATGAAACGCATAAGCTGTTTTAATCTGTTTGCTCTGTCGACCGAATCTCAGTGTTCAACTGCTCCGCCGCTCTATTGCTCTGTAACTTACATAATACCATAATGCTAATACTGCAGGATAGCTACTGTAAATACACTTCACTGTAAACATGGGTCATTTATCACTGCTGCAACAGCTTTATTTAACTGCTGAGTGTAAATGTTTAATTTAATGTGATTGTTCATTGATATTATAATGCAAGTAGGTGGCATTCTAATGCTAACACCTATTCTCTTTTTGAAAGCTTCTGTGAGCTCAAGGTTTAACCTTGTGTGTCTGCAAAGAGTTGATCTTGTGTGTGCTGAAATCTTCTCATGACTCAAATTGAATAGATTTTGAGTTTGAGATCTGGGTAGTGGTATTGAATAATGCTGCAATCGAAGTCTCAAAGATGTGCAGTATTGATGAGAAATTATCTAATATTTTTGAGAATTCACATTCTTTTGCTGTGCTTGTACCTTGACTTATTTAGCATATCATGGGTCAGTATGACACCAAAACATCCAGTATGTGGCAGCAAGTCTTAATGAGGGATTTATTGAAATTCAATTATTTGTTCCAAACTTCTGATTCACCTGAAACTTAGCACGTGATTCCCTTTTTGAATGGAACATTGAATCAAATGATTCACTAAAACTGATTCATTAAAGGCCACCAGTTTTACCCCTTTTACAAGATGTAAAATACGCTTTTGGTGTCTCCAGAATGTGTCTGTAAAGTATCAGCTCAAAATACCCGTAAGATAATTTATTATAGCCTCCAGAATAGTCCCAATTTGGTGTCTAAATACATTGTAGCTGTTTTTGTAGCCTGTAGCTTTAAATGCAAACGAGCTGCTTCTCCCTGCCCACTGTTCCAACATACGTGTCTGCTTGTCATCATGCGTTACATCCATAGACTGTAAAAGATATGGATGTAGTATTCGTGGCATCGCCCATAGGTTTCTGAAGAACCCAACTGAGGCTACCAGTAGGCGTGGCCGATCGTCGCCATTTTGTTCGCGTGTCATAGCACTGACCACGGGGATACTAAACAAGGGCAAAGAGGCGGAGCTATAGACGCATGCTGGCATTTTGCTTAGACGGGCTTTCCTATGGGAGAAATGCATTACCAAATTCATTACCTGTGACTCGTTTGTGTTCTGACCACATGTGCTTGGTTGTATACTATATAAATAAAGTGTTTAGCATACATTGAGCCACTAAGCATTGTTCTTATGATGTTTTTCTACAGGAGGAAAACGTAAATTACATCAAAATACTTCAGATATATTCTGTGTTAGTAAATGCAGGGATATTGATGAAAACCAGGCATAAAACTGTATGTCAACGCGTCAAATGACTGTTTTAGAGCCTACAGCTAATCAAGTTTTCAGATTCTGGGGTGCAGGAGTGCAGGTCTAAAGAAAAATATAAATGATAAATGATCTTAAATAAAACAAATACATTTATAGAGACGGTATATAAGTATATAATTTCACTAACCCGGGAAAAGGAGGCCACGTGAATGGTCTGTGAGTACAATTAAGTGCACACAGCATGCCATATCATCTGATAATTGTAAAAAATAATTCCAAAAGGCAACTGACTGTATAAAGCCACATAAAACAAAACAAAATGTGTTCAGCTGCTAATCAGCCGGAATCAGCCGAGGTGAAGTGACTGAGACCAGCGAGTCCTATCTGTCACTCAAGTGGCTATGCCCTTAATTATGCAGACTTAACAAAACCTAATATAAAGGAATTGGATGAGTTATAAAAAAAGTCACCCCCTCACAGTTGTCATGAAGGGTAATTTTAGCTATATGAACTAAAATAGTTTTTTTGTACCAGGATGTAAACACCTTTTTTTCTGCAGTAAAGTTGGCCATTTTAACAGTGGGCTCAATTGAAGTTTGAAGCCAGCACAAGCAGAATTTCGATGAATTGCAGTTTTAGTTACTTCCGTATTGGCTTCCCGAGGGACAGCGGGAGGTTGCCGCTTAATTACATAAGATAATCAGCTGTCAGTGATAGAGATTGGCTCGAATAAAGCTGAAATACGGCTTATTAGTGAAAAATTCCAAGTATATTTGATGTATATTTGTGATGGAGTTTATTCAAGCCTTTCTGAAATGATGAGGCCCACACAAATGCCATTTGCAGTACACACACACACACACACACATATATATGCACGTTTACTTACACCACGTTTACTTACTTACACTTGAACTTAGAAAAATCACAGTTTTAATCTCAGTTTCTTTGGAAAAAAATGTTCTGTGGACATGTGTAAACATGTTATTGTACAAACATGGCACCTGTCAATCAATTCTGTGGGCGGGGAAACCGCACTCCTACGTCACGTTGCGATGGGACTTAAAATCACTGGGATTTGGGTCCTTTTTTAAGATTAGAAATTTTTAAAAAAGAGACTTGTTGGGTTTATATCATTGTAAATAGCCATTATAATATTGTACACAATACATATCGCACTAGGGCTGCACAATATATCGTTTTAGCATCTATCGCAATGTGATCATGGAATGGGAGATTCGCATCACGCAGTCACTGCAGATTTGTCGGCTGCACATCCATGATGCTATCATGTCACTATGGAGCAAAATCTCTGAGGAATATTTCCAGTACGTTGTTGAATCTATGCCATGAAGGATTAAGGCAGTTCTGAAGGCAAAAGGAGTCCAGCTCGGTACTAGTAAGGTGTACCTAATAAAGTTGCCGATGAGTGTATAGACAGTTTAATTTGTCTATATCCACTTTGCAGTCTTTGTTTTGCAGCATATGGGTGTGTTTTTTGACGTAATTAAGAACTATGCAACCTCTTGCCCAAGGGTTTTTAAAGTGTTGCTCCTTGGGTTATATTTTCAGCACTTTCTCAATTGCCTCGAAGCTTTGCTGCTCCCAAGACGACAGTAATACATATTCATAAACTTGTTACTCCATTAAATGCTCAAGTGCTCTTTAGGTTCACAGCTGGCTTCCTCTTTCTTACTGTTTAGCTTCAGATGTCAGTGTAAGGAGGATTGCATAGCATAATCTATGTCCCATCATCCTTAGCACAGAGGACACATGCATGCAGGATTATTCTTCATGGAGTGAGGAGCTCTCTAGGGCTGGTCAGTAATGGCTAAGTGGATTAAAGTTCAGTCGTTTTTGTGGTGTGTGTGTGTGAGGTCTAAAAATGACCACAGAAGCTCTATTTATACAGTATACAAAACTATCAAGAAAACCGTTTTTACATCTTATGTGAAGGAATAAATGTTTGTGCTCCAAATTGACTGACTCATGGCATTATTAGATTACCAGATTATCTCTCACCCTCTCTTCCTCTATAGCTGATGTATCTGTACTGACTGTAGATGTTTAAGTAGACTTCATTTGACTGTATTTTGTGTGTTGTTCGGATTTCTTGCCTCATCTGCTAGCTTCTAAGGATGCTTTGAAACAAGTTGTGAACAAATGCCAAATTCCTCCTCCAGAGATGAGACCTTTTATCAATGTTTACGTTTTAAATAAGTGGCAAGAGGAGTGGGATGTAGGGCTGCATGATTAATCGGGATAAGATCGTGATCTCGATTCGACAACCAAACCCCCCCCCCCCCCCCCCCCCTCCCACACACAATCTTAAAACCGCTTTTTTTTTTTCGATTTAGCCGACTATATTTTCAAGATCAGGAGAGAAGCATAAAGGCGGTTGCACAAGCCTTCACATTGTTTAATATATGCTGCTCAGCAACATGGATAACTCCAAATGATGTTGAAAGAGTCACATACTGTATTTATAAGGTATAAATCAATTATTTTGGTCTCAATTGTCTCAACGTGCGCATTGTTTGTTCACTACCGAGAGGACGTACGTGCGTACGTGCACGCCAATGATGTCTAGTTTAGTGAACAGAAGTAAATTGTATGAAATGCAACTAAGACTAAATTAGATCAAGTGATTTTTACCAGATGTCGTATTGGACATCCAAGATTAACCCATGCCTTTTTGCTTAAAGATGTAGACCCTACTTGATGTTTGTGATGCACAACTGTCCTTACTGTAAAACACATTCTACTGGACTGTCCTGCTTTTTAATGATTCCAGAAGGCTTTTTTATGAAATTAACTCTTAAGGACATTTTTAACAAAGTGACTCTGGGAAAACGTTTAGAATTCAGCGTTTCCTCTAGGATTTTTTCCAGCTGTGGCGGCAGACTCTGTTGGGCCTTTTACACAGATCTACCAACTACCTGTGGCGTTATTTCATTGACAAATGTCGTGAACGCAGTATTACAAGTTGAGATCGCATTTATGTAATACGAGCATGTGAATCTCTGTGCTCGAGTGCTGATTTCCTCTCTTCGTGCACAAAACTTCTTGCTCTTATTCCTCCTCAAATAAACGCTGCTGAAGTGCGATTTTAGTTTGTTAATGTATCGAGTATGTCTCCACAACATTTATTAGATTTGCTAGGAATATTTGTGAATGTCTCCGATAGACCTACAGAGCGGCAGTAATGCGCCCTAAAGTGCAGCGGGTATAAACTCCAGCAAGATAAAGTCATTGTATGCAGAGCCATAGACCTTTATCTATAAATGAAATATAATTATGGAAACTGTGTTCGTCATAACTAAAAAGCTATGTCGTGTTTGAAAAAAAAAACGACTGAATGAATGAGAAGCTGAAATGTTGCCGTGGCGGGATGAATTTTGGTTTGGCGCCCCGCCATGGAAGAATCAATTTAGCGGAAACCATGGAATTTTTTATCATGTATTAACACTAAAAATCGTACTTAATTCATGCATTCATTTGTTTGTTGTTTTTAATGCTATGTTTATTATTGAGATGGTCTTGTCATGAAAACGAGCTTGGTTGCTGACATGGCATTAAATAAAAAAATACATCACATTACATTCCTCATCTGCTCTAAACTTTCGTTACTGTCTTCATAATAGCTTTTCCTTCTTTTAAACATCTTTCTTCCCCGTTTCTTTTAAAAATGCCTCGTTATTTTTGAGTGCATGCCTGTTAGAGCGGCACAGAAATACACTTGTCTGTGTCTTTAGGGCATGTTGGCACACAGCATTCTGCTGTTTGGAGGTGTGAAGTCTCCTCATGTCAGAAACCAAGCACTGGAGTGGAGCTGGCAGAAAATGGGCACAATGTGAAGTGGACACAATAATATTAGAGATTTAGTGTTAAAAAGACAAAAGTGCCAAGTTTTAAAATGCCCTTAATTTAGTCTGACTGTAGAAGTATGTAAAGTAAGTACATATTATATGTTCATTTTACTTTGTTTAATGTTTTTAGCATTTAAAATGTATATTAAATACACATCGTTTTATTCTTAAATAATTAAATTTTCTTTCCCTCCTTTGCTGTGGATGTGAGTGGTAAAGCTGCATGATTTATTTGTTAAATATTTGTCATGGCAGTGAGAGTTAAAATATGATTGGAAAGGCAGAGAGAGCGTCAGAGAGTTACACATGTATAGAAACAGAAAGAAATGAGGGGCTAAAAAAGGTTGTTGGAGGGAAAGAGAGGGAACTTTGCTCTCTTCTGCTTTCCAGGGATTCTGTTCTGACATGCTGCAACTTCACACATGCTTCCTCATTCCTGCACTTATAGTGCCTTGCTGACAATCCTTCTTGAACACCCTCACACTCACATACACACTATTACCAAAAGTGTTGGTACATCTGCCTTTACATGCACATGAACTTGAATGACATCCCAATGTTAATCAGCAGGGTTTAATAAGATTTTCTCCAACTCTTTGGAGCGATAACAGCTTCAGCTCCTCTGGGAAAGGTTTCTATAAGTTTAGGAGTGAGTTATGGAGATTTATGACCATTTTTCTTGAAGCACATATGTGATGTCAGCCACTGATGTGTGACGAGAAAGCCTGGCTCACAATCTAATTGTTCTGTAGGTTTTCAGTCAGGTTGAGGTTAGGACTATGTGCAGGTCAGTCCTGAAACAGGAAAGGGTCTCTAAACTCTTCCCACAAAATTGGCAACATGTAAGAGTTCCTTTCACTGGAACTAAAAGGCCAATCCAAACCCCTAAAAAAATAACTCCACACTGTAATCCATCCTCCACCAAATCTTACAACAGCTAATGTGCAGTCCAGCAAGTATTGTTTTCCTGGCAACCACTAAAACCAGAAGAGACGCATGAATGGTTAGTCTAGAGAACACTTCTGAGCAGGGGTTCCCAATTCTGGTCCTCCGGCCACCCTGGGCTGCACATTTTGTGTTTTTTGCTTAACACACTAGATTCAGATCATCAGCTCGTAAACAGAGAGATCCATGAACTGATCATTGTGTGTCAAATAAGAGAGACATTTAAACTGTGCTGGGCGGTGGGGTCCAGAGGAATGGAATTGATAACTACTGCTGTAGAATTGTTGGCGGCTTGCTTTACACCACTACATCCAATGCTTTTTCATTGCACTTGATGTAAATGTTTGGATGCAGCTGCTCAGCCATGGAAACACCTGAAACTCTCTATGTGCTGTTCTTGAGCTAATCTGAAGGCCACATGAAGTTTGGAGGTCTGGTTATTAGCAAAAAGTTGGTGACTTCTCTGTACTGTTCTACTACTTTTAGTTGAAGCTAGCTTTTATTTCTTCATGTACTTCTGAGTCATCTTTCACTTAAATGTTTACAAATACATTTTGTCCTTAAGCTTTCTTTTTCTTTAGTTCACCCAAAAATAAAAATGCACTCCTCTTCAGTTGTTTCCTAACTTTTGAGTTCCAACCTTTTTTCCCTTTAAACACAATAGGAATAGGCCGTAGTTTCTAACATTCATCAAAATTTCTTGGTATGTGTAAAACATCAGGAAAACTCAAACAGATTTATAATAAGTGAAGGGTGAATAAATGATGACAGAGTTTAGACTAAACTATGCCTTTAAGCCAGGGGTGTCCAAACTCGGTCCTGGAGGGCCGGTGTCCTGGAGAGTTTGGCTGCTTCTCAATTCCAAGAATGCTGAGAACGGACTTGTTCCTGCCAAGTTACCCTGGAAGAACGAACTCTGGAGACCGCGAGAACAGAGAACGCATCCTTTGAGAAATGAGATGCTGCGTTCTTCCTGATGGTCACATGACCTTCACACGTTTTTAACCGAAAATTATTTAAACATTACAGCAATCATACAGCAATTTATTGTTTTTTCTCTTTTTAATATATATAACATGCACAAAAAACGTACAAATGTACATTGCACAATACAAATAAAACCGATTTAAATACGAATTTCAGCAAATAAACACCCTTAATGTGTTAATGCCTTTATTAAGATTTTCATGGTAATGTTTACTTTGACCGTCTCATTTAGGGAAACTCCTGATATAAATAAGTTCTGTCTCTGAACTTCAATAATAAATCTATATTAAATGCTGCTCTTCCCACCTCCTTTATTCAGCCGTAAAGACTTCTGGGACTTCTCGAGTGAGTTTTGTGCTCAAGTCTTCATCAATGCATCCTCAATATCAAGAACACATCCGAGAACTTTCAAGTGTCCTCTGTTCTTGCGGTCTTGAGTTTTGGAACTGAACTCTGGCGGTTGATGAGGATGCAACACAAGGACACAAGAACTCTGAAAAAAACACAGCCCGTAGCTCCAACCCTAATCAAACATACCTGAACCAGCTAATCAAGCTCTGACTAGATATAGTAGAAACTTGGGTTGCACGATATTGGAAAAAATTGACATTGCAATATATTATTTTCTCAATATACTTTGCAATATGAAATCTATTTCACCAGATGGAATGATTAACTTGTTTTGGTCACCGTTTACAAATGTTTTATAGTGGAGTCATGTCAATAAATTATTAAAAATAACTTTAAACAAGATCTCTAAACATACAAATGAGGAAAAAAAGGTTTTATATTAATCTGGCTAGACTTAATGAAAATTGAACAATAGTTAATTCAAAAATTTAAAACATCTAAAGTAAAATGACACTTGACAGCCTTCACAAAAAAAAATATTTATATTATTAGTTTTTGTTGAAGCAACAAATGTTATTGTTTATTGTGTCTGAATGCTTTAAACTGACTTGATATGTTTGACAGAAAACATACAAAACAAAAGAAATGCATTTAATAAAATTTAAACCCACAGTAGTTAAACTTTGCTGTTAATCTACAATAACCATACTTGACATTGCAGATCCTGTGATGTGACGATTTCAGATGTGCACATTGCAATATCGATGCTTAAACAATATATTGTGCAGCTCCACTGTAAACTTTCTGGCAGGTGTGTTAAAGCAATTTGTAGCTAAACTCAGCAGGACACCAGCCCTCCAGGACTGAGTTTGGACACCCCTTCTTTAAGCCATTGCATAATCCCACCCCCTGAGATATGGACGATGGCCTAATAGGCTGGGTCCAGTTTTAGTAAGAGATTAGCTACTGACAGAATTAGATTATGTTTAAGTTTAGAATTGTGTGGCATTTTGTTAGCATTTTTTCTATCTTCTTGGTTCTGTATAGTTTTGTCATGGTTATTTTTTATATTAGTATGCCTATTTGCTGTCAACATGTGATTGTACTTAATAGAAAATGTACCAAATATTTAGCTTACCAACAGTTTGTGGCACATTTGAGTATCACATTGGCCAACACGTCGTCAATATTGGCTGAAATATGTGTGTGCATGATTAAGTATGATTTTTAGCTCAAAAGGGCGTCACGCACCGGCTGCACCGCGACACTGTGTGCACATGGCAGTTGAAAGTATCGCACACCAGATGCGCACATTCGCATGGTATTTCAAATGAAACTAATCAGATGGCGCTCTGTGACGCTGCAGAAATATGAGCAGTGTCCTGAGCCGTGGCTGGGCGCCTCCGACTTGCGGCACCGGTGTGTGTACACTGATAGAAACCTATGTTTAGAATTCTGAAATGTATGGCGCTACGTGGTGCGCCGCTTCTGGTGTGTGACCCCCTTTACACACACACACACACACACACACACTACACATCATTCCTTCTCTTCAGAACAGTTTATTTCCCGCTTATAAGTTTGAATGTTGTGATGAAGTCTTTCATTTGACATTTTACTTTGTTTTTGTGAGCACATGGTCATATTTTAGGATATCGTGCATCAGTTGTCAATTCTGCCTTGGGTTAACGTTGACCTTAAAAACCGGAGTTCTGACCAGTTCCGGTTTAATCACAGTACAACGTTAGCCTGTGTTTGTGCACTTCTGGCTGAGTCTTTAATCTGATGACATTATCCTCTGTGTGGCTAATACCGCTAAGTGCCATCCTGGTTCACCGTGCACACATTCATGTGAGCTCATTACCTCATTTCAGGTGCAGTGATGCATGCTGGGATAGTTTACATCTAGAAAGAACAACTGGACTGGACTGGTTCATTTGACTTGCTTTATAATTGAATTTAATCAAATTCACTAAATTATTAGGAGAGCTTCCTTTCTCTCAACGTTTATTATAATATGCTTGGCTATAATTGAATTACTCCCGAAGCTGTTGTGTAATGGTTTTGATTGAATGGCAAGCCATAGAGTTCATTCAGTCACTCCCTTCCTCAGTTCATCTTTCTTTAAATTTGAGCGTTAAGTAAGGATATAGGTTACTAATATAAATGATTAGTTTGTTCAGTGTTTTTTTCTTTGTGCTGTTATTATTTTTTATGTTGTTTTGTGTATTGCAAATCTAATCTTGTTGAGAGGCTCTGTGTTAAAGCAAACATTCATATGTGTGTTGTAAGGGTTTGGAATGTAGCTGTGCAGGTTTTTCTATATATAGTTTCGCTTATGAATGACAGTCTCTCTTTCTCTAATCTGTTTCCTCTGTTTCCCTATGGGACTGTGACTCAATTGTTTTTGTCTTTTAATTTTCATTGTGTAGCAATAGAAAACAATACTATTAAAAACTATCAGTACCAATCAGTTTCAGTGAGCATTCAGGATGCAACAAAATTTTGGCTGCTGCATATTTGTTCAGATGAGAAAATATTGCAAAAAATCTAGAAAAAGACAGACCAGATGACAAGAACATGACGTATCCCATGTATGACACATGCATGATTGTGTTTTTGTACAGTTGTCGCATTATATAAACTATTTAAAAACCTCTTGGAGTTTTATGTTAATGTGAAGCTATAACAATAAAGGAAGGTGGTTTCCACTCTCAAACTACACTATTAGAGAGCAGTATAAAAGAGTCAACCTGTTCAAACAGATGCAAGTATTTAAACAATGAAATCCAAGGCACTCAAAGTAAGTGAAAATATTTGAAAAGCATTTATTAACATGGCTATTCTATAAAACAGCACCTACGCGTTTTGACAACACTTGCCTTCATCAGGGTAACCTGCCATTATTTTCCACCCTCTGTCACAAAATATATTAATTATAATAAAATATGTATTTAAATGCTGTATCATGATTTTCAGACAGAAATTCTTAGTGGTCCATTTGAACCTGCAAGAGATTGTTTCTGGCTTTTGAGTTTGTGGGTGTTGCTTTAAATTTGTAAAGTTTTCATATTATAGTGGTAAATATGCTGTGCAGCTCTCTGTTTTGATCATTAATTCATTCATTTTCTTTTCGGCTTAGTCCCTTATTAATCAGGGGTCGCCACAGGGGAATGAACCACCAACTTAACATATGTTTTATGCAGCGGATGCCCTTCCACCTGCAACCCCACAAACTGGCAAACATCCATACAAACTCATTCACATACATACACTATGGACAATTTAGCTTACCTAATTCACCTATACCACATGTCTTTGGACATGTGGGGGAAACCGGAGCACCCAGAGGAAACCCACGCGAACACAGGGAGAACATGCAAACTCCACACAGAAATGCCAACTGACCCAGCTCGAACCAGCGACCTTCTTGCTGTGAGGCGACAGCACAACCCACTGCGCCACCCATGTTTTTGCCGCCCATGTTTTCATCACTATAAATGTATGTATTATAATACATGAAAAGAAAACAAAGCTGATAAGTTTACAAATTAAGTTGTGTAACAAAATGAAATGGCACAGAAAAAAAGTCTTGAACACATGAAGAAAGGGAGGTGCAGAAACGCAGTGAAAGCCCAGACAGCAGCTGAAATCAATCAGAAGTTTTTCAGCAACCCTCTGCCCTTCGTCAGTGTAAATTAATATTAGCTGCTCCAGTCCAACATTTACATTACAGGATGATGAAGATGAAACCAGGGTGGAAAAGAAAACTTTTAAATGCTTTTAGAGAAAGAAAATCAAGCTGTGGAATGGGCCAGCCAATCACCTGACTTAAATCCAATGAAAAATACAAAATAAAGATCAGTTTGAATAGATGAATCCCACAGAACCATCAAGATGTTTACACTCTGTTGAAGTCTGTGAAAACAAAAATCACAGCACATTCTCCATCTGAGAGGCGTCTTTAAGCTGCCATGTTTTTTTTTTTTTTTTTAATCACATTTATTTTTTCCAGTTTAGCATCATACTAGGCCATGTTGCTATTAATATTATTTGTGCTATCAAACATCAACTGTTTCTAAAGAGGATTGATTGACTCTGACTGTCTATCCTCTTGTGCAGACTTTAGGTTCAGGTCAGGGCAGGCCTGACTCTCCTGTCTACACAAACCTGCAGGAGATGAAGATCTCCCAGTCCTTCACTCCTCCACCGCCATCCTCCTCTCCTCTCCACACCAATGGCGACTGGGAGACTCATAAAGACCAGAATGGCAGACACTTCTACTACAACCGCAGCACGCAGGAGAGGACCTGGAAACCCCCACGGGCACGGGACAGCCTTCCCAGGAAAGAGGAGAAGCACGACATGACTGACACTGAGGTACAATCACAACACGCTCAGATAATACCTTAATCAACAGACGGCCATGCATGCATGCGCACTCTCTCACACACACACACACACACACACACGCATGCATTCTCGGAGTTGTGTATCTTATCATCTGTGGCTTGAAACGGGAAACAAAACTCTGTCAGAGACAAAATATCCTCTGTGGTCTTGGGAAGTGCATGATGAGATAGCTTAACTCTTTCTCGACCTGAGCTGTGTAATTGTATGCATGCAAAGCTTTCTGGGTAATTCAGTTCCTCTTATCTGGTGGGTGAAGGGTTGATAGTGATTAACTGGTGATTTATTTCTTTTCTTGTCTGCCTCTGAACTTTTTTTTACTATCATGCTATTTCTCTCATTCTTCCTTTCTTCTTATCTTGCTCTTCTGTGATTGGCTGGGTGAAGGTTTTGTCGTCGGAGGAAAACTGTCTGAGCAGCCAATCAGACAGCCAGTATGGTTCGCCCCCTAGAGGCTGGTCTGAGGAAATGGATGAGCATGGCCACACTCTTTATGTGTGTGACTATACTAACGAGAAGGTACAAAGATATACTTGGTTTCTAACTGAAATCCACTAACAGCTAACTTACCTTTTGCATAGGCACATTTTTTTCTTTGGTTTAACATTGTTTGATCTACAATCATCATTGATTCACTAGTCAACTGTGTTTAATTGTGTTTGTTATATTTAGTACTAGCAGTAAGGGATGTTCTAATTCTTAGTCAGCTTAAAATTCTTATAAAAAAAGATATTTTCTAACATCTTCTAGTTGTTTTGAACATAAGACAACTTTTTACCATCTCCAAGACCTCCAATAGTTGCCTGTGGATTTGGTGTTCTTTTTCAAATATTTACCTTTTTAAGGGATGTTTAATGGTGCAAGAAATTTTTTTTATAGAATTTTCTATAATGTTTTCCTTCTGGAATAGAAGCAGTTTATACTTTTTTTTTCATGCAACTATTTTAGGGTGTTTTCAGTTGAATCGCGCTTGAGTTCGTTTTCCCTCTTTGTGCGGTTTGTTTGGGCAGGTCGTACTCCAGTGCTCACCAAAATCGGGCCAAAAAAGCATACCAAGACCTTGAAGAGGTGGTCTCGGTACGCTTTCAAACAAACATTGGAGCGGTTCGTTTGTGGTGAGAACATGATCTGAACTAGAACAGACTCAACCGAAAAAAGTACTGCGACTTTTTACACTAATCCAGCTAACGTAGTCGGATGCACAGTGGATTATGGGATGTGGAGGAAAAGTATTTGTTGACAGCGCTTTACCAACAATTTTAAACCAAGAGAGAGAGGGGAAAACATTACCTGATGGATCGCTGGTAATTTTTCCGGAAGATGACCATGTCGCAGTTTAGCTAAATTAATTCACGTCTCCTCCTGAAGTGACTTGCGATGCGCCTTCACCGTAACAATACATTAAAACATTGTTTTCCAGCCACAGTTCATTCGAAATGTATAGTTTGTCTAAAGTAATATATACAAACTATATATTATACTATGATGAGGGATACAGTCAGCCAGCACTGTCGTCCCTTCACTTGCAGGAGTTCCATTGGAGTTTTCCCGCATGTTAATTCTGACCAATCGAAAAGCAGTTTAGGAAACACGTTCAATAATATCTGACCACTGAGTGATTGTAGATTTTGTCACATGACTGCATTTTGGTTCTTTTCAACTGGTTCAGACCAAAGCAATCAGTGTGGTGTGAAAAGGACCAAAAAACGGCAAAAAAATGCTACAATGTATCAGTTGTTACCCTTGGTCCAGACCAAATGAACCAAACCACAAATGCAAAAGCACCCTTAAGGTCAATGTTATTAGCCCCCTCAAGAAATTAGTCATTAAAGAAGTTGTTATCCAATAACGTGCCTAATTAACCTAAAATGCCTAATTACCTAATTAAGCCTATAATTTTCACTTTAAGCTGAATACTAGTATCTTGCAAAATGACTAGTAAAATATTATGTATTCACCATGACAGACAAAAAAAAACCATTACAAATAATTTTTAAAACTATAATGTTTAAAAATGTGTTGGAAAAATCTTAAATTATATTTGGGAAATATAAAATAAAATTTCACAGGAGAGCTAATTATTTTGACTTCAACTGCATATGCAGAAGTCCTAGCTTTGTTTTGAGCTTTGGGTATAAAAAATAAAATTTTTACAATGTATGTGACTGGACAATGATGTCTTTATAATCAAAACTATGAGCATGAGATGAGAATACACAGCAACCAAAAACATGATGGTCAATTTTTCCATGCAGGCAACCAGAAAAAAAACCACTTCAGATTGAAGTGATTATGACGATGATAATAATAATAATAAATACAGAACAGACAAACAATTACATGTACTCACATTTTTTTCATGGAACATTAACTTTATCATAAGCAGAGCCTAATTTAGTTGTTAACATTATCGGTCCTCATAATCTCTCCTGTAAGATGGTTGTCTTTTGGTAAGACTAATTCTTGATTAATTTAAGCTACTGTTACTCGGCTGGTTAATAAAATCTGGCATATAACTTTAGCGTAGTGAATTTGCACAGGTGAGAAGGTACAAAAACTGCAATGCACTGTCAGCATCACTGAAAAAACTGTATGCATTTTTATAGCTTAGAATGAATTCTTACTCATTAATTTTTAAAATATTTTCCCCATGCCCCTGGGCTTATTTCAGTCACAACAGTTGCACTGCCATAATGACAGCCCTTACTTTTCAGTAAAATGTTAATGTTCAAGCGCTACTCTACAATATTATAATTTCTAAACCATAATTTTTTTTTTTTAAATGATGTTGCTATTTAGCTCTAGGAAACCTAGTATTGTTATTTGTTTGCATAGACATATCCATGAACTTATTATTCATGTATCATTATCATTTGTTTTGTATGGATGTATTATTCATTTATTTTTCCATTGCAAAGTAGAGATAGTAACAATAGCCCATTTGTTAAGTTCTGTGCAATTGCCAGGAGGAGGTAAAATCTTCCATTTGGATCTGAATTTTGGAGATGGTGGAAAGGTGGGTTTAGGCTACATTTACATGACAACAATGTAACCAAAAAATGGAAGTTTAAAAAAAAAACGCTTCATGTTTACATGACAACATTTTCAAAACAATCTTTGATTAAAACAGAAATTATGTTTTGGGTATGCCAGGCCAGTATTTGTCGCTGTTACCTTGTGAGTAAACAGTAACGCTGGTGTGCACTAGGGCTGCACAATATTGGAAAAATATTACATTGTGATATCTTGTTCTTCTGTTAGACATGTTGCAATATGAATATTATTTCACCAAAAAAAAAATTAATTTTTTAAAATTTAGGATTGATTGGGGTGATTTTTCTAAGGGTATAAAATAATAAACAAATTGCAAAAATAATTTCAATAGAGCAACAAAAAAAGTCAAATAAATAGTGCTTAATGGTTTTCCGTAGAGTCAGTAACCGTATTCAGGCGAATAAATTAAATAATGAAATGTAAAATAACACTTTATATGGTCTTCACCGTATTAATTCAGTAAAATAATTCCTTATTGAAGTTACAAATGTATTTTTTTTTTTTTTTGCACCAGAATGCTTTAAACTCTCTTGAAATGCCTTTAAAGCGCATGCCAATAAGCTTTTACTCTGTTATGATTATACTTAACAATGACTTCACAAATCTCGTGTATTCTCAACTGTTGTGTTCAACTACAACATTGCTTATCCTGTGAGGTGTGACTATTTCGGATGCATACATTGTGATATTGATGCAAAAATTACATATTGTGCAGCCCTAGTGTACATGGAATTTCCAGTGTGTGTGTAAAATGTTTCTGCTTTTGATTGTAATTTGACGTAAATCCACACTTTGCTGATAGATCTTTAGCAAACACTTGAGCAAAAACAACAGAACCGTGTACTCTGTCATTGTTGTGTGTTTGTTTGCACTTGCCTTTAATCTACACCTCCTAATAAAATAATATATTTTTTTAAATGGCCGGTTTCAACTGAGTGGTACAGTATGGTACGGGTCACCTTTATCAGGCTTGCGTTTCCACTGCAAAAAGGGTACCGATGGTACAGAAAGTTTCAGTCAACGTCATTCTCCCTTGAGGAAATGTCAAAGTAAAGCTTTACGGGTCATTCACATATCATATGAGAAGCACTTCTCACAAAACAGATGCTTTATACAGATAAATGCTTGTGTAGAAATGTTCATTACTAACCTTTCTATGAACATGATTTGATTATAACTGTGGATCAATGAATGTGAATTAGCCTACTGTAACGTCTTCGATTATATAAAAAATAAATAAATAAATGCAACGTATATGAACACATACAGACCCTGACAGTCTCCGATATGTTACCAATTACAGAAAAACTACACACAGTGTACATTTAGTCCTTATTTAAGTTCAAAAACAACATGCAACATATAGCCCATAGTCAGTATAAACCTCTCATCTGTATCTCTAATCTTCACCAGCACATGTAACATTAACATTTTGTTAGAAAGTAATTCTGTCATTCCAAGTTCATAATAGTTCAAAAGGTGATGATAATAATTAAACATGGCAGTCTGTTCATGTTTTAGGTTGCCGAAAGAATCATTTGCTCCTTTGATTTTATTTTTATTTTTTTTAATCGGGCTTGTTCTTTGTTTTTTCACGCTTTACTCTCGCGTTTGCCTGTTTCTGAAGGTATCGGATGTCAGAATTACTTCAATAATCACGCACACGTTATTATCATCAGCTCAAAAAGTTTGTTAGTTCAAATATAGTTGCGTGGCGAGTGCATGAGCTCTCGGAAGAAAATGATACCGCTCGCGCTTTTAGACGACCTTGTAAACAAAAACATGATACGGCGGATTTTGTTCTTCTTGGCTTTGTGGCTGTTCATCAAGATGACGACAAGGTTTGTTTGAGCTCGGGTCGACCATGGCTCGTTATTATATGTATATATTATTATGGTGTAATGTCTCGGCTGTGCATTTAAAACATGACGTTTCCTTTGTTTTTATTCTCCTGGCTTGTGTATGCGCTAGTGACATTTCTCTGTAAACCAGCAACATTCAGCTGTGCGTTTCGCTCCGCCTTCCAAAAGTGGTATGGTACAGTTTGCTTTTAGGTATGTTTTGACTGTGAAAATAGCCATAAAAGCATACCGAACCGTACCACTCAGTGGAAACGGGACTCTCGTTTTCAGGTGTTTACACGGAGGTGATAATGGTGCTGTTTTCAAAAACTTCCCTATTGTATCCTGGTTCCAGATTTATGTTTTAAGTTCCAAAAATGCTGTTGTCATGTAAACATACAGGCAAACACATAAAAGTTTCCCATTTTTGGTTAAAAACATGTAAATTGGGCCTGAAAATGCTCTTTATAATCATAAACTTGTCTGATTAAAGTTAGAATGAAACTGAAGCCAGTCTTATATCCAGGACCATCAGTTGACTAGTTGATCATGCACCTTAATGGGGGATTATTTTGGTTTGTTTTTTTGCACATCATGTCTGTGTGTGTGTGTGTTGTATATGTATATAGTGGTTGAGACACACAGATGAGCGAGGCCGGCTGTATTACTACAGCGCAGATGGCTCCAGATCTGAATGGGAGCTTCCTAAAATTGGTCTCAAATCACAGGTGAGACAAACAAACAGATTCTAATGCTTAGTAAAAAACAGCATGAAATATATCCAGTCCCGGAAATCCCGTTCAATTTGATTTATTGAACCCACACTAATCCTGCTTCCAGTGGCCTGTGGCATTGCTTAATTAAAAGTGTGCGTCTGTGTGTGCATGTACACGTTGTGAGTATTTCAGTCTTTGTTTCTCTTACATGGATTATTACTAGTCCTAGTAACCTTGCCTCTTTTTGTCCCACATTTTTTTAGTCTAACCACACATCTGTGATGCCAGGAGATTTGCACAAAACCCGTAGTCTTGACCGGAGACTACCAGATCCCATTCCTATCAGCAGGACACAGAGACACAGCATATATTCCCATGAGACCAATGACAAGGTACATGTACCTAGATTTATGTATTAGTACTGTTAAACACTGCTGTGGTAAAAATGAACAGTTCTTTTGAATAATCTGAATGACCCCCCATCCTGATTTGGGTGAGGATGATGTTCATGTGTGCTTTATGTTTGACTGAAGTTAAAGCAGAAATCTGTCAAGGTCCGGCGGTCCTTCCTTCCGCGCCGCAAAACCACCTTGCGCTCTCACCCTTATTTTCCACAAGTCAGTGTTGCCTCGCCTCTATATTCCAGCCGCCAATCACATCGGATGAGATGATGCATGTGCACGTTTACCCACTGCAACTCATTTGAGAATACACCGTGATTTCTGCACAAGTTCTCTGTAGTAATTGTGAACTGCATGCCAAATGCACTGAAATGTTACCATCTGCCTTCACATTGAAATTTATTCTGTCATTGTTTACAGACACTTACAGTTCAAGTCAGAATTATTAGCCTCCCTGAATTAGCCCCCTGTATGTTTTTTTTCCTCAATTTCTGTTTAACGGCGAGAAGATTAATTTCTAAACATAATAGTTTTAATAACTCGTTTCTAATATCTGATTTATTTTATCTCTGCCATGATGACAGTACATAATATTTGACTTGAGATTTTTTTAAGATGCTAGTATTCAGCTTTAAGTGAGATTTAAAGGCTGAACTAGGTTAATTAGTTAAGGTAATAAGGCAAGTTATTGTATAGCGATTGGTTTGTTCTGTAGACAATCGAATTGAAATCTAATAATATTGAGCTTAAATCTTTCTTTTAAAAATTAAAAACTGCTTTTATTCTAGCCAAAATAAAACAAATAAGACTTTCTCCAGCAGAAAAAAATATTATTGGAAATACTGTGAAAATTTCCTTGCTCTGTTCAACATCATTTGGGAAATATTTAAAAAGATGAATGAATTCAAAAGGGGCTAATAATTCTGACTTCAACGCTATGTTGCTGTTTGTGTGATGGTTTTGTGCAGCATTAAGTAGACCAGGGGTTCTCAACCTTTTTCACCTCGGGGCCCACCTCTTTCTCCGATCAATTTTTTGAAGGTTCACGTGTCTGACATTTTCTCTAAAATGTTTGTATGAAATGCTCATTTAAACCTTTATTTTTATTCATGTTTATATCATTTATCAATTTTAGCTGGTCTTTTGCAGTCTCCGTGTTGTTGTTTTTTTAAACATCCTCCTGTATGGGCGTGCGTCTGTTATAAAACACTCACAGGACATTAATTTGGACAACAATGCAGATATATTAAATAGTTCACACAAAGATACACAAAGAGAGACTTTCACTTCACGCATAGTTTGTGAATAAACAGATTTACATGTACTAGTTGCAGACGTGATCATGAAGCCGAGATTGAAGTAATCAATCAGAGAACGGGAGAAAGTGCATTACTTTGAATATTTTAATATAGCATCTTATTATTATTATTATTATTATTATTAAAAATAAAACTTATAATATTGAAAGTTAATTTAATTCTCGTGGGGCACCTGCAGGATTGCTGAGGCCCGCTAGTCATCCACGGTCCTCCGGTTGAGAATCCCTGAAGTAGACGATGGCAGAATTTTTCACTTTGAATGATCACAAGAAATGTAGTACACCTACATGATTAATTGCATGATTGAATGTTTAGCAATTTAAACTTTAAAACTGATGCTGTTTAAAATCCTGTAATGACCTGTTGTTTTTCTTCTTTTATTTTTTAAATTTTACTTTAATTTACTATCAGCTTGCATCAGCTCAGACATTTAATTATTTTTTGGCAGGATTTGTTAAACGCATATAGTAAAAAAATAGCACTAAGAACATGTGGCCTTTTTTTTTTATTCAGCTGACCTTACTGCAAATGTATTAGTCATGGAATGCAATGTTTTAAATTAGTTATTCAATATGATGATTATTATTATTAATATTTTTTTTACCATTTTGGCAGTCTATTAATTATGTTTTGCAACGCTGTCTTACGGCTTAACATGTCTTTACTCAATTTGTGCTTGACCTGCTGCAATAAGGGGCTAAATGCACAGCTAGTGTTTTTCAGCCAATAATAAACTTCCGGGGAAAGCTTTAATGTGACTATTTTTCAATTTGGTAAGGTTTAGGGCTGGGCGATTAATCGAAATCGACATTAAGAACACATAATCGATCTAATATTTCCAGGACGATTTTTAACAATTTTTTTCCTTGTCAAGTGAGCTCTGTTAAATGCTGTGGATGATTTATTCTATTGAGGCCGCTTTGTAGCCACATCTGATCTCTGGACAAGGAGGATAATGGACCATTTCATGAGCCTTACTTTGCACTACATTGACAATGATTGGAAGCTGCGCCAGAGATGCCTCGAGACGACATATTTTCCATTACATTAAAATGATTGTTTACATTAAAATATTTGTTTACAGAAGATGAAAGAAATGCACTGTTTAAAATATCTTTTACAGGATATACACGAGTTATTTTATTTAGAAGAGATCCTGCTTATTTTCTACTTTTAATATGAAAAACATTGAAAATATAAATATTTCTTTTTTTTCAAAAGTGCAAGTTATTTAGGCAGTGTGCGCTTGAATTTCAGTTGTTCAGCATTGATGTTCAATAAATAATCATAGTTAGTAGATGGTGTGTGTTTCCTTCAATTATTTTTAAATCAAGTAATGCACCCTTTAAAAATGTTTACTGTACAAAACTTGTCAGTGAACTATGAAGGCAAAAAATAAATAAATAAATAAATAAATAAATAAATAAATAAATAAAATAATTGTTCATTAATCGTAATCGAGTTAAAATTTTCAATTAATCAAGGTTTTAATTTTCGGCCAAATCACACAGCCTTAATAAGGTTGTTTACAGCATCGAATTTTTAATATAATAATTATAATAATTAAAATAATAGTTAAAATACCTTCAGTTAAATGGATTTAATCATTCATTTAGTAAACGAGATGAAAAACCCCTAGTGCTGTCAGGATCAGCAGGCGAGTGCAGAAACTCAATTGAAAATAAAAATTCAGTAAATAATATAAATTGTCATATTTTAAAGAGACTGCGGGGGTAAATGGAACTTAATGCAGTGCTTCTTGTCCAGTCTGAGACCCACTTCATACCGAATATCTATCAGGTAGAGAAGATCCCTGATTTTAAGAGAAATCCGATCTTAAATGTGGCATTTTTATAATCGAAAGACAGTTCATCGGAAGCACTGAGGCTGGCTGGCTGAAATGTAAAAGTCTGTGTGCATATAACTCATTTTATATGACTAGAAATGCAGAGAACATAGAATGTTCTTCATTTATATTCTTTTGTTTGGGATGTCAGGAGGAAACCGTATTCTTACATTACTGAGTAGCAAGCATTATTTTTAATTTGCGCTGCTCTTGGTAGATTGCTTTGGTCATTATGAAAATAAGCCACTGCGTCTGTGTTGCTTAATTCCCTCATTATCAATAGAAACACCCACAGAAGTTTCCAGTCCCATCTGTGCTTTTCTGGGATTTTGGGTGCATGTTAATTTGGCTTGTTTAGTAAATCCGGCCCTAAGACTTTAAGCAAATGCAAAATCCTGACTTACCCTGAAATGGGAATAGAAGTGTATATAATGCTGTCTGATTGCCATATTGGCTTGACTTAATAAGGGTGTAGTATTGACATAACTGTGAGCGAGCCGGCTGATTTATTACAGGTCTTGATACAAATTATGCATAAGTTTAAATCATGTGGTTTGTCGTTTTCTTGTATAGGACACCAAAACTGGCTCACCCGACTCCGACTCCTCCTGCCCTTCCTCTCCCAAACCTCCCCATTCTGTTAGTATCAGGATCATCCCTCTTTTTCTCACCTGGTCCTCCTTTTTTGCTTTTGTTGGTCTTCTCTCCTCACCCGGTGCTGTGTGTTTGTGTTGTGTTTTTGCTTTTTTCCCTAAATCAATAAGTCAAAAGATCGTCAATGATAACGTGCTGTTGATGATCTCAGTATGAAGTAAGATGCTTAAGTTAAAACCATCTTAACCAGAGTAAAATCACAGGGCAATTTGACTTATCAATTTTTAATAAGGATAAAGGATTAAATTTGTTAGCAGTAATCGTAATAACTTATAAGTGGTTATTCTAAGTCAGATTGGCACAACTGAATTGATGTGTGGTCACAGTTATGTGTGCACCAGCTGCTCTTCATTTGCATGTGCTTTTCATGTGGTTCATCCAATCATGTTGCAGAACTGTGATTAGCTGCACTGAAAAAAGTGTTGCATGCAAAACTGTTGCAAACAATTTATTTGTGTTGAATTTAAACAAACAAATTAAATTGAGCAATGTTCAACTTAATTTGTTTGTTTAAATTCAGCCCAAATAAATTGTTTACAACCACTGAACGTAAAAAAATTGAGTAAATCCAAGGAATCATCTTTGAATAATTTTTTTCAGTGTGGTTGTGTCTTGTGTTGCTTTTGTTTTAAAAACTAAAGCACTGTATATATACACACACACACACAAACACACACAAACATATATATATGGTTTATGTGGACTCTGTATAGGTGTAATTCATTTTATAGTATAAAAAACTTATTATATTGCCTCTCATCCTATCCTACCTCTAAACTCAACCCTCAAAGGAAACTTGTGGGAAAATTTGAATGTCAAAAACCCCATTAAGTATGATTTTTTTCAATGATTCAATGATTTTTTGAGTGCACAAGACTCCTATACCACCTTAACAGTGTAATACTGGTCATAGCCATGTCACTATACAGTTTTCAGTCCTTGAAAATCTGATAACCAGATCGCACACACACACAGACACACACACACATATACACTTCTCTCTGATGGTGGTTTGGTCTCTTTTGCCATTGGACATTATTGGTTGCTTGTCTCCTGTTTTGCTGGGTTAATTCTGCTGCCTCTTGCAGTTTATCATGTAAAGACCCATTCAAATCAAGAAGGGATATAGCATTGACTATAAGCAATGTATGATAACATTCACTTCATGAATTATTTACAGCTTGGCTACATTTAAAACCGTATCGTTGCAATTATATATTTTTGATGTGAATGGGCCTTAATTGTAGTTTGTTTTAGTCTGGTTTTTTCACGTCTCCATTCTTCCTTTCAGCCGTCAGAGAAATGTGCCACTTTAAACATGACTAAAATCACTGAACATGGAAAGAAAGTCCGGTAAGTAGAAACAATCATGCAGAGAGAGCTAGAAATGCTTCTATCTACGCTGTGCTGATGTTGTGATTTGTTTATTTTTCTTTTTTATGCTCGCAGGAAGAACTGGACCTCCTATTGGACAGTTTTGCAAGGTTCATTATTGATATTTAATAAGGGCCAAGGAGGCGGGTCTGGCTGGGTGAGTTACAGTTCATTAGTGGCTCATGTGATGTGTGTCTGTGACTGTTAATGTGTTGCTCTGCCAACAGTTTGGAAGAGACCAGAAGAGTTCAGTGGAGTATAGTGTGGATCTCAAAGGAGGGTCAGTGGACTGGGCGTCTAAAGACAAATCCAGCAAGAAACATGTTCTAGAGGTAAATACTTGGTTGGAATGTTTGGAACGGGAGTCACTTAAAAGTGTATATTTACCTTAAATGCAAACGTTTAAGTTTTATTGAAGAATTTGGTGGGTAGAATTGAGAATTACAGACATATTCTAAGGTGAAGACATTAATCGTGGGGAAAAGGCTGGGAGAAAATGTATCTTGTTTGGAGATATGTGACAGTAACTAATTTTCATCAGTGAGCATTAAACTATCAGTGCTGTATTGTGATCTACACCATGGACATACACTGAGCAATAAATTTTGGCCAATTTGCTCCAAACTGTTTTCCCTGATTATTTCAATGGCAAGTTTACTATCAGAAGGTAAGCAAAAAGTTAGTTGTTGGTTATTAAAGGTGCAGTAGGTGATTCTCTTCAGAAATTTTTTGTTGTTGTGCTGGTTGAAAGTCTCTTGACATTCCAATAGTAATGATTAAAGTAAATGATCTAAATGTATATGTATTTCTGTAATCTGATTAAAAAATGTTCATCCAATTAAAAATTGTCAGGCTGACATTTTCCATAATTCTGATAAGTAGCCCAAACTGTCTGTCAACAAATGTAGATTTGTACATTTGCATATCTGCGGATGTGTTCACACAGATCCGCGCACCGTGCATTCATGTGCACAAGAGACACATGAGATCACAGCGGTACAAGCAAATGCTGAATCAAAACGTTTTAAAATCCTGAATAAATATTAACTCCAGAGTTACTTTTGCACTCTGGAGGAAGGACAACACCATGGCTGAAGTATGTCTTTTAGACAGGTCATGTTCTGTTTTAAAACTATTTTAGTCACCCAAAGCTGATGTAGATTGTGTTGGGTTATGAATGGGTTACACAGAAGTGTTGTTCAGCCACTGAAATCTTCGGGATAGATTGTGACTATTTTCAGTTTCATAATGTAAAGCATTTACAGCATCAATAATGGCAATTTTTATTTAGTTTAACAACAAAACATCAGTAAATAGCACTATTCTACCTAGCCTGCTTTACTAAGGTGAAGTTGGCTTTATATTCACATCACGTTGGTTCATTTTTGAACAATGACAACCTGTGGCGCACTTTATATGGTTTACCGCTACTTTGAATATTCGGTCTGAAATAGTATGTAAGTGTGGCTTAGTAATAAGTGCAAGTCCTGTTTCAGGAGGCATGGGTTCGGAGGGCAGTGGAGGGACTGTGCTTCAAAGATATTATGCTAACCAGTTAGCATTTTGACAGATCACCTACTGCACCTTTATTCAGATATTCATCCAGCAACCCACTTCTGATATGCAAAACAAAGCTCTTTTTTTCCATTTTCTTGTTAAAAAGTGGCTGGTGCTTATCATAATGGGTCCATTTTTAATTAGATTTTTTTTTCTGTAACTGAAAGGTGAAAATGTGTTAATTTAAGTGCTTTTGACATTACTAGAAGTCTCGGAGTTAAAGTTATTTCTGCTTCAAATGTTTTCAGTTCACTCAGTTGACTGTTAAAGGGATAGATCATCCAAAAATGAAAATGTACTCTGTTTAGCCACCCTAAAATGATTACACATCTTTGAGTTTCTTTCTTTTTTAACACAATAGACAATATTTTCAAGAATGTTGGAGACCGGAAATCATTGACTTTCATAGTAGGAAAAACACAAACTCTGTGGAAACCAATGGTTACTCGTTTGCAAAAATTCTTGCAAATATCTATATACAAACTCTACGTTTTGAAACGAATGATGATAGAATTTTAGTCATTGTGAACTATCCTTTTAACAGCCAACTGCGTGAACTGAATATTTACTCATTAAAATCAGTGTGATTGTGAAGCCCTTATCAAGGTCATTCAGTGGATTAATCTGTCCTTTTTTGCAAAGAGCTTGGCTGAAGCTTTGCAAATCACAGCTTGATGTCAGAACAGGTTGACATGTCACCGATATTTCTGTATTCATTTGTTTGTGTTCATGCGTGCAGCTGAAGACCCGGCAGGGCACGGAGTTACTCTTGCAGTCAGATAGCGACGGCCTCGTGAATGACTGGCACAAAGCTTTGACTGAAGCCATTCACACATATGTAAGATTACTCTATTTGCCTGTATATATAGTCTATTACTATACATGTCTGCGCACACAGCTGTTCTGAAGCCCTGTACTGACATTAGTGTGTTTGTTGTTGATGCAGGTGTGGGAGTCTGATGAGGCCATTGAAGAAGACATGCCAGAATCTCCTGAAAACGAGAAACATGACAAGGAAAAAGAGCGAAAAAACTCCAAGAAGGCCAGAGGTGTGTGTGTGTTTAAGGGTGTAGTAGAAGTAGGTGAATTGAGACACAGGATCAGATTCACGCACACAAAGTATGTACTCTTTTTGTGAAGAAAAAGTCCATACTTTTGAGCAGTGTTGGGGGTAATGCGTTATAGATAATGCGTGTTATGTAAATAATATTACTTTTCCAAAGTAACGAGTAATATAACGCATTACTTTTATAAATAAGTAATATCAGGGTTCATTTGGTCATGGAAAACCTGGAAACGTCATGGAATATTAACATGAATTTTAATTTTGCCTTTGAATTTTCTTTTCTTTTTTTAAATATTTCCTAAATGATCCTTAACAGAGCAAGGAAATTTTCACTGTATGTCTGATAATATTTTTTCTTCTGGAGAAAGTCTTATTTGTTTTATTTTGGCTAGAATAAAAGCAGTTTTTAATTTTTTAAAAACCTTTTTAAGGTCAAAATTATTTTCCCCTTTAAGCTAATTTTTTTCGCCTGTCTACAGAACAAACCATCGCTATACAATAACTTACCCTAATTACCCTAACCTGCCTAGTTAACTTTATTAACCTAGTTAAGCCTTTAAATGTCACTTGAAGCTGTATAGAAGTATCTTGAAAAATATCTAGTCAAATATTATTTACTGTCATCATGGCAAAGATCAAATAAATCAGTTATTAGATTAGCGTTATTAAAACTATTATGTTTAGAAATGTGTTGAAGAAATCGTCTCTCCATTAAAAAATAAACAGGGGGACTAATAATTCAGTGGGGCTAATAATTCTGACTTTAACTGTATATTGCGATGTTAAAACAATTTCACCAGATGATTTAACAGGTTTATTTGGATTGATTGGGGGGGATTTTGTGGAGGAGTGGATCTCAAATAATATATAACAATTAAATTACAAGCATAGATAAATAAAATATAGTAACATGCATAATCTTCATTGTATATTATTTAATCTTTATTAAAGTTACAAAAAATTTCTTGTGGCTGGATGTTTTAATATGTGAAATATTGAAATGTTTTCGCAGTCACAGGCCTTAAAGGGATAGTTTACTCAAAGATTAAAATGTACTCACTATCTTTTTGTGTTCATTTAAAAAAAAAAATTGTTTTTCTTATTTACCATGTATATGTAGACTTTACATGAAACATTACATCATGAAAATATACTTGAAAGTTCTGGAAAAGTCTTGGAAATGTCATGAAATTTTAGTAGTAAATGTGTATGAATCTTGTAATATTATTTGAGTTACTTTTTTTTTTTAATGTAGTGCAAGTTTCTTTTTACCTTGCTTAATTGGCTTTTACAAAATATATTGTGGAATAAAAATTACCTTAGGTTGAATCACACACTCAATGAGAGAGCGTGCTGCGAGGGAACAGACAGTCGGCTCGCTCTCGCCATCATCAGGTCTTTCACAGCAGATGAGTCTGTACTGTTCTACCAACTGAATCTACTAACTGTTCTTCTAACTGATATGGGTTTGTTTCAAGTTAAAGAGGGTATCCCGTATGTTAGTACTTTTTTTTTTTTTTTTTATAAAATTTTTTTTAGGGGTTTTCCTCTTTGTTGGGATAGGACAGTGGAGATTTTACAGACAGGAAAGTGTGGGGAGCAGAGATAGGGGAAGGATCGGCAAAGGACCTCAAGCCGGAATCGAACTCGAGTCGCCGTGAACATCTTGGTGCTATATGTCGTCGCACTAACCACTAGGCTATTTAAGCCGACTGGTATGTTAGTACTTACTGAAGACGCAAACCGTTCAATTTAATAAACTGGTTGGCCAGTTCGCTTAGAAGATCCTGTTAAAACAAACGATTCAGTTGCGAATCACCCGTCATTACTACAGACAGAAACAGAAACAATGGCAGGCTGGAGACTTATATTTTTGCAATAGATTCTTGTTATTTTGAACACATCGAAGAAAAGTTGTTGTTAAGTGTAGATTATGTGTAAGTAAAACTTTAACCCATTGAGACGCTGTTTATAACAGTTTCTTCATTTATTTTCTTTTCATCTTATTCCCTTTATAATCTGGGGTCGCCACAGCGGAATGAACCGCCAACTTCTCCACCATATGTTTTGAGCAGCGGATGCCCTTCCAGCTGCAACCCATCACTAGGAAACACATACACACTCATTCACACACATGCACTACGGACAATTTAGCTTACCCAATTCACCTATAGTGCATGTCTTTGGACTTGTGGGAGAAACCGGAGCACCTGGAGGAAACCCATGCAAACTCCACACAGAAATGCCAACTGACCCAGCCAGGACTCAAACCGGTGACCTTCTTGCTGTGAAGCAATTGTGCTACCCACTGCGCCACCGTGCTGCCCTATATCAGTTTCTTAATAAATATAAATATTATTAAAAGTAAAAGATGTATTTTAATCCGGCTACCACTGCAAGTATGTTTTAAACCTGTGGGAATCACTGCTAATTAATTTCTCAAGCAATTGAATAGCATTTTAGTCCTTGTACTGTTGACTTATGTTAAACATTCTAAAAGCATCTTATGCATTATATAACTGTATTTTATTCTGTTTCCGAATGAGAATAATTAAGATCTAAATAAGAGAATGGAACAAACATACATGCAAATTAAACTAATTCCAAATACTAGAAAATGTCAATGACTTTCAAATAAAAAAAGTCATGAAATATAAAATAATCATCAGCAATAATGCATATTAATCTTACTGCATATTCATCAGGAGCAGATTGCAGTTTTATACTTTAGTTTATTATTGTAGTTATTAATATTCATGACATCGGCAGGTCTACCAACAAACTTTAGCTTTTGTCTTTTAGTCACCAATCCTTGTATTGACCACTGCAGGCATAGAGAGGTGTACCATTCATTAAACGCATCATCTTCCATTGTCTTATAGATATTAAGAAAACTGCAAGCATGGACAATGCAGAACAGAAGAAGAAGACCAAACTGATGAAGCTCCTCACTGGCAGACCTACTTTACAGGCTGTCAAAGACAAAGGCTACATTAAAGGTATTACACGCACCTATGAGCAGACACTTTATCTATAAAATTCAGAGGATGTTTTTTAGGAAATGAATGTTTCTCTCTCTCTCTCTCTCTCCCCCTCTCTCCCTCTCCCTCCATAGATCAAGTGTTTGGGTGCAGTTTGAGCAGTCTGTGTCAGAGAGAAAACTCCACTGTACCCCGCTTTGTCTGGTTGTGCATTGAGCAAGTGGAGAAGAACGGTACTTCTCAATCTTTTTTTTTGTTTTAGTAACTTTGCAGGTTTTTAATATATATTTTATGTCTGCATAGATTTATTTTTATAGAGTAGATTAGATGAAAATGGATATTTCTTTTGCAATTAGATTTTTGTGTGTGTGTATTAAATCTTAAAGTAAAAAAGTCATTAAGCAATCTGGTGGTGTAAATACAGCGAAGTAAAAATGAGAAAGCTCCAGGTGTCATTTAATGCTGCTCTATGAATTTAGCTTAGCCAAGGTGGACGAGTCGAAGTCAGATGTGTGTATATAATAATATTGCCACTTTTCATGCTGTTTTAAGGAAATCGATGTATCATTTTGTGCATCGAATGGGTATCTCAAGAAATACAAGCGATTTAAGGGATCCCACACTAAGTAATCCTAAGTACCGCTCTTGGTATTGGAAGCTATTTGAATTTATGTTAATATATTTATGATTGTATGTTTGTTTTTTTGTTTAATTTATTATGTTTTTAAATATGGACTAAGTGTCTGAAATAAAGGAAATAATAATTTAGGTTTCTATTAACATTGATTAATTATAAAAATATATATAATTTGGTTTTAGACTTTATAAGAATTATGCACACATACAATTGTCTTACTGTTGTTTTGGTTAATTCTACTATTTGCAGTATGCTCTGTTTGGCTGTATGCTTTATTACACTGTTTCTCGACCACGTTCCTGAAGGACCACCAGCACTGCATGTTTTGGATGTCTGCTTTGTCTGTCACACCCATTACAGGTCTTTAAGTCTCTGCCAATGAGCTGAGAATCTGAATCAGGTGTATTTTGTTAAGGAGACACGGAAATTTGTGCATAGCTGGTGGTCCACCAGGAACGTGGTTGAGAAACACTGACTCATTATTATAGGTGGGCATAGATTCATTTTTTAAAATTTAGATTAATCTCACTGTAATCTTGGAATTAATCTAGATTAAAAATGGCTCATTTGAATTTTGCCGAAGGCATTCAGAATATGTGTGCTACCCAAATAATAACTAAAAGTAAGTCTTTGAGAAAGAGTTTCTCAAGCCAGGTGGTGCTGTAGGGGTAATTTACAATTTTAACCCAAAGAATGACCAGTCTTTCAGATGAAGAAGAGCCGGAGTAAGAGATTCAAATAAATAAATAAAGTTTACTGAAGATAGTTTGCAGTTTCATCAGCAGAAGCCAGCTTCAACACTCGCAAATGAGTTCCTACGCCGCTCTGCTTACAATCACAAATCAATAACAATTATACTCTCACATAACGTCAGTAACTGCGTCACACATATAGGTGTTCTAAACTGATTGGTTAAAACACAGATAGACTAGGAAAATTTCCACATGGGTTCATGCGTACAATTCTGAACAATATCTTAAGCATAAACGTCAGACATCCACTAGAGCTGACTCCAGACCTGTGAAATGGATCCACAATCAAATAGAACAAACACACACTTAAAGTACAACCTGTTTCTTACACAAGGCTGAATGTACTCTCAGCTGTCTTTATCAAAACTGGTTAAAACCGGCATAATCTACATTCAGGCAGTTATAATATCCTTACTACACAAAGTCTATCTTAAATAAAAAGTAAAACACCTCTAAAGAATTAACCGTAAAATAGTAAAATCACTTTAGACATTTTAGATAGTATTAACTCATAGAAATAACAATAGAAACAGTTGCTTCCAGTCCTCAGCCCTTCAGTTCTACTCAAGGTCTCCGTGACCTCTGACCTAGTTTGGTGGCTCCTGAAAATAGTTGTAAAGAGACAGGCAAATGCACTGAACATTCTTATATTAAGCAATGTGTTAACTTTATTCATTTATTCAATAATCATCTTTAATAAAAAAATGATGAGAAACAGGATGATGAGAAAAGGATAAACGTTGATCCATGCTCAGACGGATTGGAAGGTACAAATCCGAATCCTTCAGCGCAATAGACCAGGGGCTCATCTCCTGTTTCCAAATTGCATAACAAACTTCTTGAGAAACTGTTTTACTATGATAATCGGTGATGAAATAAATTATGTTCAATAAGATGTACTTGTGTTTACTTACAGTTTATTCAGTTAAACTTGAATTTTGAACTGTAGGCCTACATATGCTCCAGACAGTGATTTTTTTTGATCACCTTAATCCGACTAAAGTCATAACTGAACTAAACAGAAATGGAATTAAGACGTGGAGTATGCATATATTAGTGGCATATATTATTATTAAGTAAACACCACAATCAAACTATTAGCGCCATGTAGGACTTTTCGCCATATTTTCCATCAAGATCCACACACGCGACTGTCAGTAAAGGACCACACACACACACACACACATCCCAAAATGCGGAAGTTTTTCTTTCCGTTCGGCGTGCGTTATTAAATTCCATAACGCTCTCACCAGTCCTTGCTCCTTATTTGCATCTAATACCCCAGTTTGTCATGGGGGCATGAATGAAATGTTCTTGAATGATAGTGAAACTGCCGAACTGCAGTTAAAGTCACCCAAAATTACAGGAAACTCTTACATGAAAGCACTTCACGTAAACACCTTAATTATATTATTGACTATTAAGGCAAATAAGTAGATTAAAGATGTCCATGTAAGCGTAGTCAGTAGTGATCTTCGAAGTAAGTGAAAGATCAGAAGGGGGCATCCTGCTGATTTGATTCTGAAGGACACTTGTTTGTCAGACGGCTCATCGGTCGGGTATACATCCGCGCTAAAATATCAAGGTGAAAGTCATCATAACTTGCGTAGAATAGACCCAGCTCCCAACCCAACTTTGAGAATTGATTAACGGCAGTTTTTTTTTTATCGCCTGATAAGAGTCTTGCATTTACGCAGCCATTAACGCTGATAACGGCCCACCACTACTTATTATATTTATTTGCACTTAGATACTTTTAACTTTCAAAAATGCTTAACAGCCTTGTCATGAAATGGTTAATCACTATTTTAAATCCTTATCACTTCAGAAATGTGTTCATTTAGCTTTTTGCAAAACCTAAAAACCTAGCCTGCGCCTAAGCATCTATTGCTGCCTGGGCTTGTTAAGATGACTCCTTTTAATGGGTTTTCTGAATAAGTCATTCTGTCATTTTGTAATGCATAACATTTACATTGTCTTTTCTCTCCTCCTTCAGGGTTAGGAGTGGATGGTTTGTACAGAGTCAGTGGAAATTTGGCCATTATACAAAAACTGAGATTTGCTGTTAACCACGGTATGTTTTACACCCTTTGTGGCTAATATAATATAATATAATATAATATAATATAATATAATATAATATAATATAATATAATATAATATAATATAATATAATATAATATAATATAATATAATATAATACATAAATACAATATTATATAGTAATATACTGTACATATATGTGTCAAAGTTAATATTTTTATTCTCTGTTTATATTTATTTTATTCCTTTATTATCTGTGTTTTTATCCTGTCGTTGTGATTCTGTTGCACTGTGGAAACTTTTGTCTAGAAAACGAATTCACTTCTATGTGTAAAGATACCTGGCAATACAGCTCTTTCTGATACAATATAGTATAAAATAACTTGCTGGTGATGTGTAATATATAAAGACTGATGATTTGTGTCCTTGTGATCCTCATAATTCCAGATGAGAAAATCGATTTAGGTGACAGTAAATGGGAGGACATTCACGTGACCACTGGAGCTCTGAAGATGTTTTTCCGTGAGCTGCCAGAGCCTCTGTTCACCTACACGTTCTTCAATGATTTCATCTCTGCTATCAGTGAGTGGAGACAGACCAGTGTTTCAGACAAGGCAGCTAAATTGTGATTCTTGTGATAATTAATCGCGTGTGTGTTTATGTAGAAATGCCAGACTATAAGCAGAAAGTTCAGACGGTTAAGGATCTGATGAAGCAGTTGCCACGGCCAAACCACGACACCATACAGGTGCTCTTCAAACACCTGAAGAAGTGAGTATAAAAGGAGAAGGAGACCGAGCAAATGATTATGATGGCAGTTGTGGGTTGTTTAAAAATCAAAATTCTTGACTCCTATATTTAATAAACTGAAACTTGCTGGGCCTTCCTGTTAACAGGAAGCAGAAACAAAACTTGCAAGGCCCCGCTTATTTAGAAAAGTGCTGAATGAGAGACTTGCGAGTTGTTTTATAGAGCATTTCACACACACACACACACTGATTTCAGTTCTGTTTTTAAGGTTTAGGCTTCACATATATATTTAATGTGGTTTAAAGAAAATGGCACTAAGTTCTGTTTACCTCAAGCCTGGTTATACTCAACGCGTTCGCTAGTTTGCTTGAGTGTGTGCAGCGAATGTGACGTCATTGCTGTGTTTGCAGAGATGAGCTTTGGGTGCACGTGACATGATTTCGATTGGCGGAGCGAACATTTCATTTGAGTTGAATTAAAATCATTTTAAAGAGATTTTTCTGAAAAAGGTACGCCTGTAATGACATCTTTATGATCCATCCATGCGTGATCAAAGTGGAGACCCAGGTACACAATTACTGAAATATGTTTATCCACCAGTCAAAGGTTTTACACTGATGTATATATTACAATGATTAATTTAAAACAATGTAATTGTTACAAAACTATAATTAAGGAATAAATTATTTATTTTATAACTGGAAAGGAATATTTGAACCTATAGGTTTACAATATACTGATGCCGTGCTTTTCTAGGCTTTATTGGTGATAATGGTCAGGAATGTTTGACCATTATTGCCTTTTTAGCATATAAGTGGACACAAACTAGCCAGACAGTAATGTGTGAATTGTGGAGCGGGCTAAATATTAAAAAAACATCTGTATTTTTTAGTACTTTTTTTGCTTTTATTCTTTCCATAATAAAAAAATATGTTTGTAGAGTAACTCATGTTCTGTTTTCATTAATATTTTAATAAACTATAATAGGTAGAACGGTCTGAGATATGAATAAAAGCAAGTGATGCATCAAAGATTGATTTAAAAAAAACCTTGAATGCTTATAAAAATCCATATAATCATTAAAATAACTTATGAAAATAATTAGTTTAAAAATCTTGAATGATATTAAAGGTTCAAGACACCCTGGAGTACTTTTATTTGAGATTGTAACAGATTTGTGTGTTGAGCATCAGTTAAGACAATGTTAGCACCTGTCAGCTTTAATTGTGGGAAAAACTGAATAATTTTGAGTTTTTGTCAGCTAATTTCTTCCTCCGGGTTTAAAAAAATTTTTGGGGCGAGATCAAAATCGGTGATGTAGCGCGAATCTGCAAGTGAAGTGATGACGTGTCGGTTTCTCATTGTTATTAATATCATTCATGTGTGTATAAAATTACGAATGACAAATGTAGCAGGGCATTACATTATTTACTGTTTATTTCTTTACATTTTAACTTTGTAAACTATAAAATCATAGGTCTCCTCATGGTTTGTGTCTCATTTTGTGAGCCATCTGACGGTTCGCTCCATACTTTTCCCCTGCACTGTCGCCCACTCCACCCTCTGCTCACAGCGCTGCTCCACACCCACCTCGGAGAATTTTTTGAAAAATTTCTGAGGTAGACTTGAACTGAAAAAGGGGGTTTCATGACCCTTTAATAATATGACATAGTCCTTGAAACGTCCTACTTCTCTGTTTATGCTTCTGATTTTATGGTCCGTTTCTTTTTGACTGTCCCCTGTCATTTTAAAGAATTTTTACTACGCTGAACGCGTCAAGTATAAAAGCCTCGTCTGTTTCGTGAGGTTTGCATGCAGTGACCAGAGGTCCGCAATGCGGTGCCAGGCGAAAGCTTAAATCAACCTTTTTACTTTTTTCTGTTTTTGAAAACTCCTAATTTAACTCTTAGCATTCAGTTATGTTTATTGTGGTAAAGATGCATAATTGGTGAGGTTTTCATGTCTAGTTTTAAATTTCTCAATTTTTAATTAAAGAAAAAGGATAGACACTAGAATCATGTAACCTTAAAATTAACAAAAAAAATGCTAAAGTAGTGTGTATATTTTGAATGCAATACGTGGGAGTGAGGGTAACACGTGTATAGTGTAGAGGTGTACCAGTAACCCATTTTTACATTTATTTCTAAATAAAATGTGGCTTATACATCGTTTCAGTTTCTATTCGTTTTAGTTTTCCTCAACAATGCTATGTTAACACTATAGGACTTATTATGGTGTGTGTGTGTTTTCTTATTCTGGAAATTCATAAATGGAAACAATCAATTTATTAATAGAAGCATGCTGTAATTGTCTTGGCATGTTCTCCCCATGTTGGTGTGGGTTTCCTCCACAGTCAGAATATACGGACATTTTTTTGCTATTTCTGCTGAGAATTTTGTTGAAAATCTGCGGATTTATGCGGAATTATTTTGGGAGTATGACAACTAAAACCTTAATATAGAAAATAAAAAATAATAGACTTTTAAATTTGATTTAATGTTTACAATGAAAATCCAATAAGATCCACTTTATTTGGTAAACAAAGCAAGTCTCTCATATAATATATCTACTAAAAAGACAGAAAATATTATTTTACAAACTGTATTGTAAATAAATCATAAACATTTTCATATTAGTCAATAATTATACTGAAATTAATTTTAAAACTGAATAAATATAAATTTACATACATTTACACAAGTGATTAAACAGAATCAACGATGGGTTAAAAATCTGCGGAATTCTGCGCACGCAGATTCCGTATGGGCCTAGCTATAGGTGAATTAGATGAACTAAAATGGCCGTAGTGTATGAGTGTGTGTGAATGTGAGAATGTATGGGTGTTTCCCAGTCCTGGGTTGCAGCTGGAAGGGCACCAGCTGCGTAAAACATATGCCGGAATAATTGACAGTTCATTCCGCTGTGTCGACCCCTGATAAATAAGAGACTAAGCTGAAGGAAAATGAATGAATGTAATTGTCTTAGATGGAGTGTATGTCATGTCCTCTTTTCACAAACATGTCCTCTTTGCTTCTCTTCAGAGTGATCCAGCATGTGGACGAGAACCGAATGACCACTCAGAGTGTAGCCATTGTGTTCGGCCCGACGCTCCTCCGCCCCGAGATAGAGACAGCAAATATGGCAGTGCACATGGTCTACCAGAACCAGATCGTTGAGCTCATTCTTATGGAGTATGACACTATATTCGGCAGGTAGGTCACACACGCATAGGAAACCTTTGACCAAACTCAACGGGCCAGTTGCTGCTGAAGACCCACTGACTGCCAGTGTTTTGGTACGTTTACATGAAAGAACTGCTCGTATTGGAAAAACCCACCATTCTGGCTTCAACTTAAAACAGACGAGACTTTTTCTCCAACTTATATTGGACTAAGTTATGGTCCCGTTTTTCTTAGTTGGAATTAATTTTGATACACACCCAAATCCATTGGACTAAGGCCTTTACTGGATTTGTTTGGAGCAATGAGGATTAATATATCAACTGTCCGACTGAAAACGTGATGCTCATGGGAGAGAACTGATGTTTCATTTTCCGTTCACTTTTAGTACGACCTTTTGCATTGCATATTTCCATGAAAATACTCTCATACGGTATTGAACGGCATGTCAACCGATTGTCTGACATGACAGACTTTATCCCTAACTAACGCCTTGGATGGGTTACATTTTCCTCTGGCCTGCTGGAAGTGACCACTGAAATCACTGGAGTTATTTTGTAGACCATTTATGGACCTTTTTTTTGGAGCTCGCAATTTCTAAATATCGATTCAGTATCAAAGAACGTACAAGCTCTTGTATGTAAGTCTGTAGGTGTACTTCAGACTGTGGGAGTACTGTTATCCTGGTTTATTACAAAGGCACTGGAATGAAATGTGTTAACATTTAAGCATGTTAAGAGGACATTAGACCCGCTGCTTTTCCTGACCAAGATCCAAGACATGCATTGGCAACCTATTTATCATGAGAATACAGTACGCTGTAGATAAAATACCACTTGAAGATTTTTGTATTAGAAGAACGTGGCAGAAATTGTCAACACTGAGCTTTCTATTGATGTCCATGTGCTTGTGATGAGGAGTTAAAATGCACATGGAAGGCACCACAATTGTGTTGATGGTAGAGACTGGTTTATTAAAGTTTTAATGAGTTATTACAGAAAAGGCTATTTGGAAAAAGGCTGTCGAATGTAATTCGTCAGATATTCTGCTTTGTCACAGAACTTTGTCTTGATGAAAATAAAAATGATAAGACAAACCATTCACCTAATGGAGCGTGCTTTCTTCCAGTGTTTCTCCATGAGAGGGCAGCAAACAGCACTGTGTTGTTTGCTGTTCTCGCATTTAAAGGGACACTTAGGCCTCGTTTACACTAATATGTCTTAGTTTTAAAATGGCATTTTCGAAAGAAAATGATCCGCGTCTACACTGACGTTTCATCGAGCATTTCTGAGAAGATCTCAGTCCACACTATATTGCTGAAAACACACATCATGTGGCAACACACACACTCTGGCATGTGCTCCAGCGTATGTGTGGGTCTGAGCTCCAGCAGTCAGCGGGTGCTTTGAGCACAAAACCCCAGAGAGCAGTGCATGTCGGACAGTTTATCAAGGATGTACCGCTGGATTGCGTCTCACTATAGTTGTTAAACGTGATATTTATTACATCTTCTCTATCTAATGACTTCTGTCTTTTTGAATCTATCAGGTAACGTGTCACAGTGTCAGTACACTGCTTCAATCTTTCGCTTTAACGCGTGTACCTCGTAATTTTAGCGAAAACCTCAGATACTGTTGATTGTGCACATTTTTTACCAATTTAGTTTGTAGACGCCATTATAACGACACAGATCACTCTGCCTATTTATGCCAGAGTCCTGTGGAAAAAGTGACTGACGGGTAGTAATTTGTGTGTAACTTATCTTTATTTTTGATTTGGTTATGGGTAAAACAAAGACCATGCGGGTCAGGTAGTTAAAACGGTAGGCTACAAATAATTAATTCGTTATGAATTAATTAATTATTCATAAATAATTAATTCACTGCCGCCTACAACAATGCTATTGTCCAATGCAATGTTGGTTAACCGCCAAATTGGTCAACATGGCCCAACCCTAGTGTCCACTTCACAGAGTACTTGGTGGAATGAGGAAAAAAAAAACTAGCAGTAGGAGAAATAAGTCTGTCATGTATGTTTAGGCTGCTGTCCTAAAATAAATATGTAAATAAAATAAATCATTATGAAAGTGCTTTTTCTAAATGGGAGTAAAAGAAACTAAGGAAAGTCCTGGTGCTTCACTTCATTTATTTTTTGGGCATCTTAAAAGGAAACAAACAAATTCAACAAACAGGTTCATCATCACCTCGTGGAAAATGTGACATTTACACACACAATGCAAAGTTGGCACAAATGAAAACAAACGCAGACAAAATGGGTTGACTGATTTTGGTTCCGAAATGGCAACTTCAACACCAGAACAACAACATGAATTCATGCTCTTCATCACAGGTTTAAGGGTCATTTACTATTAATAACTGTGAAGCTGCTGGAAAAGGTTCGAGGAAAAAACAAAGCAATGGGTGCAAATGTCTGCCTGATTGACCTTCTGTGGTAGTTTTCAAAAATAACTTGAAATGATCAAACTAATACTGTAAAACTCAGCTTTTCCATACTGTATATAATTGTTTAACATCCTTCGTGGCACTGAGATTAAAATACATTGTGTTAAACTACAGTTGTGTATCACACACATGATAATAAATAAAGCAATACAAAAATAAAGCTACGGTCACACCGGGCTTTGTGTGTGCGAAATTCTGTCGTGCGGCGCTGCGAAAAGGGGCGGGATTAAACAAGCTTATTAGACATTTAAAAAAGCAAGCCATTGCTCCATGTTTTACATTTTTGCCCAGAGAGGTCCTGTTTTGATCCTCGACTGGTCTCATGCAGTCAAGGGATGCGATTTAGCAGGTTAGAGTTCACAAGCTTGAACTTTGCAACACAGCAACCTGCGAAACTTAACGCATGACCCCGCGTTTCCGGTCTGACGCATTCGCGTGCGTATGAATGGAAGTCTATGGGAAGAAAAGTCAAGTGTGACCGCACCTTAAGACGTATATTAAAAAGGTTCTACAAATGAAACATTTGTCAGTGACAATAATACTGATGGTATTACACAATATACACATGCATAAACTCAAAAGGAATAAACATTTAAAAATACAATGAACTTAATAATACTTGTAAGGTCTGCTCGCAATCAAATAAAACATTTTAATCCTATGCGCCTTTTCCAAAGTGCTGCTTTCATTGTGCACTTCACAGTCTTATTACAAATGGTCTGCATGAAGAATTCTTTTCATCTGTAGGGCCGTGAACCTGCAAAATGACTCATTTACTCACACTCAAGTGGTTCTAAACGGAGTTTATTTTTTCTGTTGAACTCAAACGAAGAGAATATTGGACACTGATTACTTCCATAGAAGGAAAACCAAATACTATGGTCGTCCACCTCGCTCAACATTCTTCAAAATATCTTCATTTGTACTCAACAGAAGAAACCGATTTAGTGGAGGGGAGTAAATGATGTCCTATGGTTACTATATTACTTCATCCTTTATCTTGCACCTAACTGCTTTGTATTCATAACATGGTTTGGCTATTTATTTGATCATGTTTGATTCCAAACACAATAATAAAAGTAGTGATAATAGCTGAACTTACATTAAATATCAAAAACAGCCAAACATTTTTTGACAAAGAATTGTTCAAATTTGGATTGATTTAGTTTGGTAGGGCTACATACAGCTATGGAAATAATTAAGAGACCACTTGAAATTTCTCAGTTTCTCCAGATATTTTTGATTTATAGTTATGTGTCATGCATTTATTTTATTTAAAACTACCGCAAATGATCGATTTAATGTTTTTACCAATTACAAAGTTTTACAATTGCTTTTTAAACTACACAATACCAACATTTAACTTAATAAAAATCATTAAAAGTCAAATAAAATTCATGTGGACTCTTAATTGTTTCCACAGGTTTTTGCTTTACTGTTGTATAGTTTAATCTGCAATATTCATCCAAATTAGGCTAACTGAAATGGAAACATTTTCTAAACATCGAAAATGAGCTATAATGCTGTGCCATTTCAGATTATCGCAGGTAGAGGGCAGTGTCATGTGTTTTTGTCCAGTGTTTCCCAACCGAGTTCCAAAAGGCACACCAACAGTACACATTTTCAACCCTTTACTATTCAAACACACCTGAATCAACTCATCAGAACATTAGAAGAGACTCCAAAACCTGAAATGAATGGGTCAGATAAGGGAGATGGTTGTGGCTAGATCAGATATGGTTGCAGTCGAAAGTTAACAAGAATTATTTTATATTATTTATTAAATTTTCCATTTATTCTATTTTAATAACATCTATCCCCACCCCAACCCTAAACCCAACCATCACAATACTGTAAAAACAGTAGTTGTACAAAGTATTATTTGTTATTTATTAAATTACCTAATAAATTGTATTTTATTTACATCTACCCCTACCCCAACCCTAAACCCAACTGTCACAGTACTGTGCAAATATTAATTATTGTTATACAGCGTCACAAAAACGATGCTATATTGTTGTGCGTATCCACAGCTGTATCCTATCTAGACTTAACCATAGGAGACATCCAAAATACGTACTGTTGGTGTGCTTCCAGAAACAGGGTTGGGAAACACTGCACTCGTTAAATCTGCTGGATTGGGTTTTGACCAATATTTAGGGCTTATTTTACCGGTAGCTTCTAGATTGTCCACAGTGTAACTGTTGAGCACTGTTAATATTTGTGAATGGCACTTACAGCTTGGCGGTCTTGCATAAGGCTGTGGGTGTGCAGTTCCTCAGAGCATCTCCTATGACAGGGGTGTCAATCTCAGTTCCTGGAGGGCCGCAGTCCTGCACAGTTTAGTTCCAACCCAACTCCAATATACTTGAGCTGCGGTCACACTGCACTTTTCTCCCCATAGACTTCCATTTATACGTACGCAAATGCGTCAGACCAGAAACGCAAGCTGTTACGACAAGTTTCGCAGTTCGCTGCATTGGAAAGTTTAAGCTTGGTGAATTCTGACCTGCGAAAATCACATGATTGTGTGAGACCAATCGAAGATCAAAACATGACCTCTCTGGACAGGAATTTAAAACATGGACCAATAGCTTGCTTTTTTAAAATGTCTAATCATCTTGTTTAATCCCGCCCCTTTTCCCAGCGCTGTACAACAGAATTTTACATGCTCAACCTCTAGTGTGACCGCTGCTTTACCTGTAGTTTTCAAATAAGCCTGAAGGACTCAATTAGTTTGAGCAGGTGTGTTTAATTAGAGCTGGAACTAAACTGCAGAGCTGCGGCCCTCCAGGAACTGAGTTTGACTCCTGTGTCCTATGAACATCGACTGACACGTTACACGCACATATAAAATCAAACAACACGTGAGAAACTGTCTTTCAGTTTCAAATGACAAACACTGAAGATTGTGAAAAGTATTATTTCTTTTTTTTTGTTTTCAAACAGTTTCCAACAAATATTTTGGAGTGCTTATAAAATGTATATTCTCAGTACATTTAGGAATATTTACTTACAATTTTTGTGATTTAAATCTCAACGATTCAATTGATAAATGACAACAAGCATTCCTATGTATATTTTCATAATTAATGATTTAAAACAACTCACTAGTGAAGTGCATCTCATGTCCTTCTAAGGCAGACAAACAATCATATGGGAAAACAAGGCAATGCTAATGACGCTTGCCTGAGTAACGAGACAAAAAAAGTCAAATAAATACTGAATGTTATTTAAACTTGAGGCATAAGTATCTGCGGTCAATCTCACAAAGAAATGTCCAGGCCATATTTCACCCCAAAAACAAATCCAAAAAGAGGATTTATTATTATTTGCGTTTTTTGCATGAACAGAAAAAAATGAGCATATTTTGACAAGATTTTGACAATTAAATATTATATTAACGTGCCTTAAGTATGAGAACCATGTCTCATTTAATTTTATTATAGGCTGGGCGATACGGCAAAAACAATCTTGATAAGTCTTTTCTATATTAATGATAATGAGATTATATATATATATATATATATATTATATATATATATATATATATATATATATATATATAATATATATATACACATATATATATATATATATATTATATATATATATATATATATAGTATATATATAATATATAGATATACACATATATGATATATATATACATATATATATATATATAATATATATATACATATATATTGATATACATTTTAATTGCTTCCACTTGTAAAAGAGTAAACAAATCCACAAAAATTAGAGGTTCATTAATAATAATAATAATAATTCCTTTTTATATAGCGATTTTTTCTGGATGCTCAAAGCGCTTTAGCACATGGGGGAATCTCCTCATCCACTACCACTGTGCAGCATCCACCTGGATGACGCACACAGCAGCCATATTGCACCAGACCGCACCCACACAACAGTTGGTTGGGTGGAGAGGAGACCAAAGTGATGAAGCCACTTATCATATAGGGATGGTTAGGAGGCCTGATTGACAGTGGGCAAATTTGGCCAGGATACCAGGGGTTAAACCCTACTTTTTTTTTAAGGACATCCTGGGATTTTTAACGACTAGAGTCGGTACCTCAGTTTAATATCTCATCCAAAAAACGGCACTCACTGAGCAATATAGAGTTCCCTTCACTTTACTGGGGGCATTAGGACCCACACAGACCGCAGGTGCGCGCCCCCTGCTGGCCTCACTAACACCAATTCCGGTAAAAACAAAAGTTAAAAATCACATTACTTTTTTTAATGCGCATACTGAAATTTGTTCGGTAAAAGTGTTTCCATCGTAGTTTATTGCGCATCTTTTCTTATCGAACTAAAAGTTTATCCTACTAAGCTTATCGGTGTGCATACGTTTTTTTGATGCTCATTTGCAAAATTGATGCGATTCTTGACCATCAACCGTTTTTATGCGCTATCCAAAATAGGATAGGTGGGTGGAAATGTAGCTATTGTTATAGGTAGGGCTGCACAATATATCGTTTCAGCATCGATATCGCAATATGCGAGTCCGCAATAGTCACATCGCAGGGATCTACAATGTAGTCGGGATTATTGTTGATCAGACATTAGTTAACAACATAGTGGAGTCTTTTCAAATTTACCCTTAGACTGAAGGTTTATTATTTGCATGTGTTTTTAGCAAGCATTTCAAGCTAATTTAAGCCATTTGGGCACAATAAATTAAATGTTTGTAGCTTAAAGATTAAATGTACATTATATAATTATTTACTCAATGAAATGATACATTGTGTTGGTGTTTCTTCTCATACAGTGATTATTTAATGTCTGTTCTGAATACTGTTTGACTCTGCAGAAAAATCATATCAATAAATAAATAAAAAATAAATCATTGTTATTTTTATCTTTTCTTTGTTGTATTGAACTTTGCTTGTCATTTAAAAAATTAGCCTATATTTTATGCAGATATGCTCCCTTATAGCTAGTAATAAATCCCAATTTGATCTAAGTCATCTGGTAAAATTGCGGGATGCACGGTGGCGCAGTGCCTCATAGCAAGAAGGTCGCTGGTTTGAGCCTCGGCTAGGTCAAATGGCATTTCTGTGTGGAATTTGCTCCCCGTGTTCACGTGGGTTTCCTCTGGGTGCTCCGGTTTAGGTGAATTGGGCATGTGAATTAGGTAAGCTAAATTGTCAGTAGTGTATGTGTGTGAATGATTGTGTATGGATGTTTCCCAATGATGGGTTGCAGCTGGAAGGGCATCCACTGCGTAAAACATATGCTGGATAAGTTGGTGGTTCATTCCGCTGTGGCGACCCCAGATTAATAAAGGGACTAAGCCGAAAAGAAAATGAATGAATGAATGGTCAAATTGCATTTACATTGCAATATAGGCCATTTCAGTGTGGTCATGTCATTGGCCCATGAACATTTGCTGCTTATCAAACTTGTTTCATAACTGAAACAAGAGACAATTCAATCATAACCTAATGTTAAAAAAACTATTATAACATTATTCATCAATATGTGGCTCTTTTTGGATTCTCAGAAGCTGTAAGAATTAAAAATGTAAAACAGGAAATATGTTGGGACGTTTGTTTTAGTTGACATCCCTCCAGATGGTCTGTATATCGCAGTAAATGAAAATCTAGCATGTCAGTTTTTTCCAATATCGTGCAGCCCTAGTTATAAGCATAGATTTGATTGCGATTTGATATCGTTTATCAGCCCAACACTATTTTATTATTAAAAACTGCATTATTCAAACATAGGCATGAATAAATGAAACATATTTACAATAGATCTGTACAAATGTTTAAAGCTGGGAAAATAACTGAAAAGTGTTTAATTATCATTAAAATAACGCCTGTGACGCTCCTAAAATATGCTTGTTCCTTTTGTGGGGGGGTGAAATATGACCCTCCTTGACAGTTTTGATGAGAATCACCCCTGTAGTAAAACCAGTTTATAACCTGCAGTGCAGAATTTTTAAAGCTTTGTTTTTTCAAAACTTTTCTTAAAATACTGAATTTTCGTAAACTTCATTGGCAATATAAAGGTATAGAAATCTTGACTGTTACAGAGCAACGGAAAACACGTGAACACTGAGATAAACTGACATACCTGGACCGGGCCGGATCAGTAACGGAACAAAGCCAAAACAACCGAGTCCTATGAAGTCTAGTTGTGTTGGGAGTTTCTCCTATTTTTTCTTTTTTCCTTCTCTCCAACAAGGAATCATTGTTTTCTGTAAATCAGGCACACCTGGGATTTATACACAGTAAAGAGCTGAGGCTTCACAGCAAATTCAATCCTCAGTTTCCACCTCCATGTTTTCCTCATTATTAGTGAAAACCGTGTCCTCCCTCGTTTCCTCCGTCTCCACATTTTCCCCAAGCTCCAGCTCCATTATCATTCCTCCATCCTCCGTCTCTTCTTCCACTCCGCTCTCTTCCTCATCCTCGTATTCGTCTCCTATCTGCACCACTCTGATGTCGCTCATGTCCAGGGCTGATGAATCGTCTTCCTCCTCCTCCTCTTCCTCATCGCTCTCTCTCTCGTCTGAGTCGGGCTGTGATGGAGGAGTGGTGGAGGTGCTGATCTGTTCGGGCAGCTCCTGTGTTTCCCTCTTGCAGTAGGAGTATCTGTGGTTCATGTGTTGGGAGTAAGAGCCCGAGTGGGAGAAGCGTTTCCCGCATTTGTCACACTGATAGGGTTTCTCTCCGGAGTGAAGGCGCGTGTGCTCGATCAGGTGGTGCTTGTGTTTGAAGGCTTTATTACAGATGGAGCACTCGTGCGGACGCTTGCCTGGGGATGATAATGGGGCAATATGGTGAGTAGACTTCACATAACTGATATCCAGTTATTCAGGATATCGTGATCATGAAAATCCGCAATATTCATTCATTTTCCTTCAACTTAGTTGCTTATTTATCAGGGGTTACCACAGCAGAATGAACCGCCAACTATTCCAGAATATGTTTTATTCAGCGGATGTCTTTCCAGCCGCACCCTAGTACTGGGAAACACCCATACACACTCACATTCAGACACACTAATACACTACGGCCAATTCAGTTCATCCAATTCACCTATAGCGCATGTCTATGGACTGTGGGGGAAACCCACGCCAACACGGGGAGAACATGCAAACTCAACACAGAATGCAAACTGATCCAGCTGAGACTCAAATCAGCGACCTTCTTGCTGTGAGGTGACAGTGTTAACCACTGAGCTACCTTGCTGGCGTTAAAAATTACATTTTTAAATAAACAGTTAAAGGTTTTATTGAGATGGATTGGATGGGTGTTAATGGCCAGATTGGGTAGCTATACAGTTAAAGGCAGAATTGTTGGTCCCCCCCAACCCCTCCCCCCTTTAATTTGTCTTTCTTTTTTAAATATTTCCCAAATGATGTTTAACAGAGCAAGGAAATTTTCACAATATGTCTGATAATATTTTTTCTGCTGGAGAAAGTCTTATTTATTTTATTTCGGCTAGAATAAAAACCATTTTTAATAAAAAAAAAACAAAACATTTTAAGGTCGAAATTATTAGCCCCTTTAATCTTCAGAACAAACATCGTTATATCATAACTATATAATTACCCTAACCTGCAGTTAACCTAATTAACCTGTTAAGCCTTTAAATGTCACTTTACGCTGTATAGAAGTGTCTTGAAAAACATCTAGTCAAATATTATTTATTGTCATCATGGCAAAGATCAAATAATCAGTTATTAGAAATGAGTTATTAAAACTATTATGTTTAAAAAACAGTGTTGAAAAAAAATCTGCTCTCCGTTAACAGAAATTAGTGGGAAAAAATAAACATGGGGGGCTAATAATTTGACTTCAACTGTACATGAATACAGGAAAATTAGAACCTGTTTAAAAAAAGATTTAAGACCTACCACGCAATTGTTTCAGTAATCTAAGGACTTTTTAGGCCTAAAATTTTTGTTTTTAAGATTGAAGCCGTTTTAAGACCCTGCAAACCACTGAAAACACTGAGAATGATAATTATTAAACTTTAAATATAGACTAAATGACTGCTTTCTAAGAATATTCACATTTCGTCTGCAGTGGTGTTTTAAGATCATTTCTTAGTTACTAATACTTAATTTGTAATCAATTTATGTCTGATTTTAACATTGAGTTCATAACTGATTTATTGACCACTGTATATAAACAACATTAACACTTAAAAGTAGAAGAGGACTGGAATGTATTGTGCATATACACATACAAATCTTTTAAAAATATGTCTTATTGAGCTTATTCTTCATGTATGAGCGGGTGCAGCCATGGAATCTTTTTGCCTCTCATTGACTTCAAATGATATTATACAAAAAACAGCTTGTTATGCTGCTTGATGGTGCAAACTGACATTTTTCATCTTATTTTATTCTACTTTAATAAAGTCATGAACAAACTTGTTTGTAGAGCAAATAGTTTGATCAGTTTCTTCGTTTATTATTCCTAGTCATTTCTCCATAGGCAGCTGAATCGGAAGTTCTAAAACAATCACAAAAACATGTGCACTTCGCATTTTAGAATAAAGTTCTAACTAGCAAGAGTTAAATCTTGGACATTTATTTTGGCTGAAAACAAAAAGGCATCTAATTACAGAGACATGGTTGCCAATAATGGAATGTTGTGTGCAGAAAAATGGCCAGCAGATGCGATGTTGCATCAGATGTTTTGTGTGTTCTAGCTTTTCTAATGCTAGCAGGTGTTGCTGGCTATGGTCATGTCTGGAATCGGTGTTTACGTGACCAGAAAAGCCACAAAGGCTTCTACATACTCTCACTTCAAACCCAGATGCTATATTTTTTATACATCACTTAATTATTTACTACAGTAGTCAAACATCTGATGTGGATCAAAAGATTTTAAAGTTTGTCCTAAGAGAAGAATGGGTGCTGCTAACTGGGCAGCATGGTGGCTCAGTGGTTAGCACTGTCTCCTCACAGCAAGAAGGTGGCTGGTTTGAGTCCCAGCTGGGCCAGTTGGCATTTCTTTGTGGAGTTTGCGTGTTCTCCCCATGTTGGCATGGGTTTCCTCCAGGTGCTCTGGTTTCACCCACAGTCCAAAGACATGCGCTATAAGTGAATAGAATGAACTTAATGGGCCGTAGTGTATGAATATGTGAATGAGAGATTGTATGGGTGTTTCCCAGTAGTGGGATGCGACTGGAAGGGCATCTGTTGTGTAAAACATGCTGGAATAGCTGGCGGTTCATTCCGCTGTGGCGACCCCTGATAAATATGGGACTAAGCTAAAGGAAAATGAATGAATAAATGTCGACACATTATGCTGTGGTCACACTGGGCTTTTCCTCCCATAGACTTCCATTCATACGCACGCCAATGCGTCAGACGGAAACGCAGGGTCATGCGTTAAGTTTCGGCAGTTCACTGCGGTGCACAGTTGGTGAACTCTGACCTGCAAAATCGCATCACTTGACAGCGTGGAGACCAATCGAGGATCAAAACATGACCTCCCTGGACAGAAATTTAAAACATGAAGCAATCGCTTGCTTTTTAATGTCGAAACAAATTGTTTAACCCCGCCCCTTTTCGCAGCGCCGCACGACAGAATTTCGCACACACAAAGCCCGGTGTGACCGCAGCTTTAAGCATCTAAAAACTGTATATCACATGTCATTCAGTTTGTGTTTACATACCTGTGTGTTCATACTTGTGTCGCAGCAGTGAACTGCTCTTCTGGAAGATTTTGTCACACAGATCGCAGGCGTACATGCCACTGGAGAATCTTCCTCCTCCTCTTTATGACGTGCATTTCTTTCTTCATCGTTCTGCTCCTCTGATGTGCAGTCAGAAGTGACGTCGGACCATATGCTGCAGGAGAGAAACATGCAGCAAATGAGAGGAAATTACCAAAGTTTGTACAGACAAATTCACGACTTTTCCCTGACTCTGAAAGAGCAAAATCTGACTTTGTGATTCTGTGATTGAACAAAAGTTATGTTCGCATTTAACAGTTTAGTTCCAGCTCTAATTAAACACAGCTGATCAAACTAATTGAGTCCTTCAGGCTAGTTTGAAACCTGCAGGTAAAGCTGCGGTCACACTAGAGTTTGAGCTTGCGAAATTCTGTATTACAGTGCTGCGAAAAGGGGCGGGATTAAACAAGAAGATTAGATGTGATTAGATGGAAGTCTAGGGGGAAAAGTCCTGTGTGACCGCAGCTTAAGTGTGTTGAAGCAGGGTTGAAACTAAACTGTGCAGGACTGCGTCCTTTCAGGAACTGAGTTTGACACCCCTGATTTAGAGCACAGGTCTCGAACTGGATTCCTGGAGGGCCACAGCTCTGCACAGTTTTGCTCCAACCCTAATCAAAAACAGCTGATCAAGATGTTCAAGACCACTAGAGACTATTAAGCAGGTGTGAGTTGGAGGTGGTTGGAGCTGAACTCTGCAGAGCTGCAGCCCTCCAGGAATTGAGTTTGAGACCACTGATTTATGGTCATGTATAAAATAGGATGTGATAGGCTTTATATGATTATATGAGATGAACAATTTCAGTGTTTCTCAATGTTCTCTTTATACAAATTATAAAGTCCAGTGGCTTGAGGTCAAAAAAGTAATGGAAAACTAAGATGTGTAAAATGTGTGTATATTTATAAACAGCACAAGAAAAGCTGCAAATATTGGCAGGAATTTATCAAATTTGCTGCAAAAATCTGTCATTTTTTACTGTAGTAATCAGAAATTTTGATAAATGGGAGGTAAAAATTTAAATGACAAACAAAAAATAGCAGATATTCCATAACTATATATAATATAAATAAAATTCCCTGACTACAATGTCTGGAATAGACTTTTAAAAAAGTCTATTATATACAGGAAACTAGGGCTGTGTTATGAGTGGCGTTCACTCCTGCCCATAATTATTACTTTCAATTAATTTTGTTTGTCCTTTTTCCTTTTCAGTTTTGTTAGTTGATTTGGTGACGTCAGACTTTTAAAACCGAAGGAAGCGGACTTCTCGCTCTCACTCACTCCTTCATGCCAACACAGTTTCTGACAGCTTTGTTGTTGTGTTCTCCTTTATGCTTTCTTTTTGACATTTGTTTGGAGTGGGGTGACCCAACCTGCTTTAGGTTTGTTTGGTTGTTATTTACAGGGTTTCTGCAGGTTTCATCATGTCAAATTGAAAACATTTTAACACCATAATGAATGAAATTTTAGTCTTATACAGGGCTAATCACTAATGATTATTTCTAATGGATATTTTTTTGCTTCCCACAAAAACAATCAAATGTAATTATTTCTTAGCGACATACTTTAACGTGTTAAAACAAAACTGGTTGTATACACTATTAACATAATATTACTTTTTTTATGACAAGTTAAACATTATTAAAAGTATATTTATTGTGGAGGCATTTACATAAATAATCAAAAATATATATTTGTTGGCTTGTTTGTTTTGCATTTGTTTGGTCCAAAATGATTGAGTATAACTTCTATTCAACCTAATGCATTTCTGTTATAAAGCCTTAAGTTTCATGCCTATTTATATTAGATAACATAAAGGGATAAGATGCTGTTATTATCACGAGGAACTGTGTAATTGTTTTTCTTTTACTTTATTAAGATGGATTGTTGGTGATTGAATGGATGTCGGCCTGATTGGGTAGCATTACTTGGACAGAAAAATTAAGACCTGTTTAACATTATTTAAGACCTACAAGACTATTTTTTCAGCGAATTTAAGGCCTAAATTTTGTTTTTGAAATTAAGACTTGTTGGGCTCCCCATCTCTTTTCATTTTAGTAGGTTATGTTAATAAATAATTTAGCAGGAGCACATTGGGTGTTGTTTATTTATGTTGCATTGTTTTATGATCACAAGTCTTATCCTCGTGATTGGGGGCTCGTCCAAGATTGTAACAAGCTGCTTGTTGGAAAAATGGGACATTGTGATATTTTGTTTTGCTGCTATATATATTGCGATATGAATGTAATTTCACCAGATGATTTGGATAGCTCAATTTGGAAAGAATGCATTATTTAATTTGACTGGTCAGATCAATTCTTTTTCAATGTAGTGCATCTGCGTAAAATATGCTGAATTACAAGCATATATAAATACAACAGAGCGAGAATAAAAGTTCAATAAACAGTGCTTATGGTTTTCTGACCAGTCTAACAGTATTCAAACATAGAAATTAAACAATCAAACATAAAATAACATGATCATCATTGTATAATTTAATACAATAATATAAAGATAATTACTTTATCTTTTAACCGATAATAAATAATCTATTGCGGACACACACATTGCAATATCGATGCTCAAACAATTCAGCTCTAGTAGGAACCCCGAGACTCTCCAATATCAGTGTGTGTTGAGCTTACCGGACTGTTGTTGAGTATAACCATGGACTTTTTCTCAGTCAAGGCATTATTGGGTGCCTCGGTACTGTTGTAGGTGTAGGTGAGCTGTGGGATGAGTATTGTGCGTTTGTTTCCGGATATTGCAGAGCTGATGCATGGAACACCGCCTGGCTCTGCTATGGCCACCAGCGTTGGCAATGACGCGGACACAATGTTTAATGGCCCCGTGCCACCCTGTGCCACATAGATGGTGTTGCCTGCCAGAGTTTGCTTCTTGAGGCTGCTGAGGTTGAGGGGCTCTTTTTGGGTGGAGACAGGCAGCTTGGTGGTGCCGGGTGGAGTGGAGCTGGATTTAGGAAGCGAGAGGTCCAGCGGTTCACACTGCAGCTCCTCTTCCACCTCTTCTGTCTTCACAATGACCAGATCATCGGTGGAGACACTGGCTGGAGGAGATGCGGGGGAGGCGGAGCTTCTGTTCTGCTCCTCATCTGAGGGGCTGGAGTCAGGGGGAGGAGTGGGAGTGCGGGTGTCTTGAGTTGAGGTTGGTTCTTGAGACTCAGGAGATGGCGGTGTTTTCTTGGTCACATAACAGAGAAAGATTACTTGAGTTTAGTAAAGACTCATTCATTTTCAAAGCAATAATGTTAACTTTACAAAACTTCTTATGCTTAACAAGATTATTGCATACATTTAAGTCCCTGATTGTGTTTTTTGTCCTATATTTGTGGTTAAGCTTTACTATTAACATTTTTTTGCATCCACATTTTTGCTGAGGGGAACATGTCAGAAATCTCTGCTGTGTTGAGATTTAGGGAATATTGCAATTGCACTTTACCTCATTCAAACACAATACTTCAATCAAGCTGATGGGAATAAGCTCAAGGCTGGTTTATACTGCATCGAGTGATCACTATGACCCATGGAGATTGCCTTGCGCGTAGCCGTGCATTTTTACTTTTGCGTGCTGTTTGTGTTGCTCTGCAATAAGACTTCTGAAACGCTGGCTGGCAGTAGGTTTTTATGTCCCTCTGGGTTGAGTTTCTCCGGGGTTTTTTGCTGTTTTCTGAACACTACCTTAATGTACAAGTAGCTAAAGCTTGCTCATTTATAGGCAGGAACCGGCGGACGTGCAACAACTTTATTCATAAGGTAAACACAAAACAAAAGTTTGCATCTGGGAGCTCCTTCACAGGTCTCCACACTTGTAAACACTCGCTCTACTGGGCTCGCGGCTTATGGCACTGCCCACCATAATCAACCCTGTGACAACTCGTATTCTCTCTGTCAATGACAATTGGCACAGAGATCTTTAAATCTCAAGCGCCAACAGTAAGAGATCAGCTGCTGTTTGTTTGACGTTTGGCGTGTTGTCTGTTTTGTGGTGTCCGTATGTTTTAACTTGATACTAATGCTGACTTTGAGTAGACCTGCTGGAACAATCTGTTGTTAAAGTTCTGTTGTTTGTAATATCGGAGTTCATGACTGATGTCGTGTGTCATGCACATTTTAGCCTGCTAATACATTGCACAATGACTTGCAGACAAAGGAGACCTGGAAAAGCATAGTAAGTCGCATGACATGCATACCTTGCCCACAAGATTATTGATGATAGACACGCTAGTTTAGCGAAGTGCACTAATTTGTATTATAGTTTTTTAGTTAGAGTAAGTTCAGGGCGCATCTGCACTAAAGACTTTTCATGTTATTTTCTAATTTAGAGGATTGGGAGGAGATTATGAAAATATTTTTGTTATATTTCTTTTTTTTTAGTTTTCTAGCTCAACTTTTAGTTCTCTCTTCCATTTGTTTTGATTTTTCAAAACTATTATTATATTATTATTGTTTTTAAATATATGGATTGTGTGAGCAATAACTCTTTTGCGGTGCTTACTTGTTTTGTGTTTCTCTTGCCACCTTTACCATTAGTATATTCTTTTGGTGATCTCAATGTTACTCTTTTTCTAGACATATTTTCATCAAGCGTCATAACATCTGGGACATCAAGATATTTAACTAGAATATTTATTTATTATTTTAAGATCAATTAAGATAAGAAAATATTATACTAATTATACCAATTCTTGGGGCCAGTGTTGGAAAAAGTTACTTTGAAAGTTATGCATTACAGTATCGAGTTACTCTCCAAAAAAGTAACTAGTTGCGTTACTTAGTTAATTTTTTATGGTAAGTAATGCGTTACATTACTTTTGAGTTACTTTTGCATTACTGTTTATTACCTATCAGTGACTTGATATCTTTCAGGATTTGTTTTTCCTTTCTTTTTTTTAATAGAGGAGCTTTGCAATTAACAACACACTATAACCTACACCTACATTTACCTTTAAAAAAACACAAAATTCTTTCAGAATAATGTTATCTGAGAACTTCCTCACCACAGAGCTCTACATGCCGTATAAAGTGATTATTGACAGTTTAAAGCAATCTGTGTGCTACTTTAGTACTATTTGTCTTAAGTAAAATCACTGTCCATTGAGACCATAATCCCCTCTTCCTTATCTTCAATGCGTACACAATAATGAACACATTCTCTCATTGACTGAGTGATTCATTGTGACTACTTTAATTCAGCAATTTATCATTCATTTATCATTATCATTTATCAACTCAAATATTATAATTTGTTTTAAGAAATGCGTTATTTTACTCGTTACTTTGTTCATTTCTTACGTGTTAGTTGTAATGCGTTACCCCCATCACTGCTTGGGGTATTCCTAATACTTACACTTATATATTTATTGTCAGACAAACCTAATGATTGTATCAGGCCTATTTCAAACACTTGTACCTACCTTGTTTTTCGAGTTGCCAGTAGCCTGCAGCAGTATCCTTTTGGAGCGCATTTTCTGGTACCACTTGCTGACCGCCTCCAGGGGAGTTTGACCGTCTTGGCGACCTGAGCCAGCTGCTCCTCTGTGGGCTCCGGGTTCTGACTGTAGGCCTTCAGAAGAGGAAGGAGGCGTTCTGCTGCACCACTCTTATCCTTATCCAGGAGAGAGGTGAGTGAGATGGTGGTAGGCGACGCTTTGGCATTACTCTCTTTACTCTCTAGCATTTTACGTTTACCCGGACAGCTGTCACAAAGCAGACAGTACGCATAATTATGAAAGTTATCTCCACACGAGACGCCGCTGTGAACCGTTCCAGAGCACGAGACTTCATTAGTTTTTGATGCTGTTTCTGTTTCTTCTTCTTCATATTCATCTGCCTGCATCTCGTCCTCTCCTTCACTCTGTATTTCTGGTTCAGATTTGGATGGGGAGTCCGGTTCGGTTTTGATTTGGATTCCTAGTGGTGCCGTCAAGTTTTGCTCTTCACAATTTTCAGTATTTTCAGTCTCCTTCGTTTCCTCAGTTGGTGCGTTTGTAGTCTTTTCCGGGGTTGATTTTAACTCCGTGGCCTGCGTGTTGGCATTGGTGACTGGCATTTGGCGGACCACGAGGCTCTGTGACCCGTCTGCCCTCCTCACCAACAGTAACGTTTGATGGGTGAGTTTTGGTTGTGCCGCTCGGGCTTGAACCAGCCTGGCGGCCTGTGCGGGGGTTATCTTGATTATAGACGGTGTTTTGTTGAGGTTTCCCATTTGGACTGGTTTTATGATGTTTACCTGTGTGGGTTTAGCAGTTCCTGATGCTTGGTTTTCAGTCGAGCTGGACTGAACCGAATGAACCTGCACCACTTTCGGCTGTGCGACATTAGACGTTGTGGAATTTGTCTGCGTCACATTAGTTTGCCCCACAGTGGGCTGTGTTGTGTTTACTTTTACAGTGTTGAGTTGTCGGTCTAACTGGGGGTTGTAGTTGATGATTATTTTGGGGTTTCCGTCTTGTCCCACAACTGGCAAAGAGATAGCGGAGATCACCTGCGGCTGCGTCTGTGACTGTGTCTGCTGTGGTTGCAACACAACAGCTTGTGTCTGCGTTGGAACTTGCCCTACGATTTTAGCACTTGTTCCGTTTGCATTGGTGCTAGTGACCATTTGCCTGATGACATTGCTATCCATTGCCACATTCAGCGCGTTCTGTAAGTCACTAAGGTTGATGCTGATTGGCTGGACCAGCCCGACTGTGGGCAGGACCAATGTTTGGAGGACGCTCTGCGGAGCCACGACTCCATTGGTTGTGGTGGCAGCCATGGCAGGAGTGGCTGAGGCAGGTTTGGGTTGGTGTTCTACAGGCTCCTGTTTGATCTGTTTGAGGGTGAGCTGTTTTTGCGGAGGCTTGTTGGTAATGTTCACCACCTTCTCCCTCAGAAGGATGTGAGTTGGGCGGGGAATGGTTATAGTCGTTTTCACTCCAGGTGTACGAGTGACGCCGATCACGCTTGAACACTTCTTACTGCTGATGTGAGAACTGTAGGATCCCGAATGTGAGAATCGTTTTCGACAGTTGGGGCACTCATACGGCTTCTCACCTAGATAAACACAAAGATGAAGAAGTCGTTAATAGACGGTAATGTAAAAAAAAATATTGTCTGAAAAAAAAGATTAAGCAAGCTGGGATATAATATGTTGATTAACAGTGGCTCATAAAGAGTGTAATAACCAGAGTTGGGTGTAACGTTTTTCACAGTAACACATTACTGTGTGCTAATTACATTTTTGAGGAACGCAGTAATGTAATGAATTCAGGGCTCAACAATAAGGACTTCCCTATGCCCCGGGGCCATCGAGAGAGATGTTTGGGACAGTAGAGAGAATCATTACTGGCCCGATCAGGCCAGTGCTGCCTTGTCACAAAATTTTTATTTGCCTGCGACTATTTGTCAACTGCGTGCAAATACAGTCTTAAATCGAGAAACAATTTGTGTTATAAGGTCTTTGAATGCTACCATTTCTATGAAGTCATAAACACCATATTGCTTCTTGGTTCCTTTTATCTGATTGGATGTTGTGAGCACGTTCTTTTTTTTCCAAAACCTGGTAAAAACCAGTACAGTGAAGGGACTGCAACACAACGGTAACAGCAAATTATGAGGCTAAAAGAAAACGTCTGTTTCTAATGTTGTCGTACAACACGACGAAAAATATGAAGTGATGTTTTGTAGTTTTCCGCTACTTTTAAGTCAGCCACCTTTTGTTTTACAATAAAATACCTGCACATTTTTCATACTGCTATATTTTACTGCTAAATATTTTAACATTTAAAAAATATTTAAACTCTAGGTTCACAGACATTATTTTTGACACATTAAAATATATGACTAAGAAATAGCTATTTTTTATTTAATTTATGGGGCCAGTGAAAATTGACAGGGCAAGTAAAAATCTGAAACGCTGGTCCAGTCGGGCCAGTATAAAATGTCCTTAGCGTTGAACCCTGAAATTACATTTTAAATTTGTGTCATTTGATTACAGTTACTAAAGTCAATGCAATTGCTTTACTTGCAACACAAATACAGTTTTTAGAAGAAAAATATTTATTTTAAATCCCCTTTTCCGCTGCAACTTCAGTTAGTAAGCAAGCACTTGAACAAAAAGCAGTCTATGACAATACTCGTCACCAAGGAGGACACAGACGCCCAAAAACACGGCGGCCCAACTCAGCCTAAACAGGTTGCAGGATCGGGAGTGAAGGTATCTTCTGAATGTGAAGAGAAGCGTAGCTGCTTGTGGCAGTTCACATATCTCATCTTACACGCGCGCACATATTGGGAGTGTATATTGCATGTGTGCGCATATGGAGCATACGCAATTCCCAGGCGCACCAGTTGAAAACAGCGGGTCACGCCACAAGAACTGACCGGTCTGCATCATGCTTTGTATGGAATATACACACTTTGGTAGACTAATTACCTCAGGCAAACGCAGAACACCCAAATACTGCAGTGATTTTTCATACTCTGGATGTCAGTGGTTACAGGCATCCAGTTTTCTCCTAAATGTCTTCTTTTGTGTTAAAAAAAAAAAGACAAAGGGGTTTGGAACAAGTGAATAAGAGAATTGTAGGTTTTGGGCGATCTCTCGCTAAGTCTTTTGAATATGTCAAGCTGTTGTGATCAACCCATTGCAATGTTTTCACTGAATATTCATTAACAGAAAGAGCTGCAGTTTATTTTGTATTTTTTTATTGGTATATTTTATATGTTTTAAAAGTAATTTCTAAGTAATTAGTAATCTGATTACTTTTTACATGAAGCAAGTAGTAATCACATTACAATTGACCAGCAGTAATCAGTTATTTGTAATCGATTACTTTTTAAAGTTACTTACCCAACACTGAAAATAGCTAAACTTATTACACAGTGAAGTAAATTCTCTAAATGTGTAAATGTAAGTTTCCAGATGCTTTCTGTATGTTTGATCAAATAAATCAAGAATTGATGAGAATAAGAGTCAGATATGTTCCAAAAATGCAGAACTAAAATGATATAGGGCTACAGCAAACTATTATTTTGATTAATCTAACATTTAGAATAAACTAATAATCATTTACTCAACAAGTCACTAGGGTGGTGTAAGGGAATATATGCATAAAAGCATATGAATCTGCATTATCCATGTGTAGTATACACGCGTGCACACCTTTATCACACCATTACCATCGTGTAGAGCTCAACGCTGCGTTTAGCGACAGGAAACACAAACACACGGCAATGGTCAACAGATTGATGGCAAACAAAAGAGCATGGCTTTATTTGAGAGAGAATTGGTATCCGTTGTCGTCTGTGTGCACCCAATAGCGTGCACGTATGGGATGAAATATAATATACTGCACTTAAAGCTTTTGTAGAATTAAAAACCAAACACCTAAAACTGTATCTACAGTAGTACCATAACGTCGAACTGTGTGCTGACACGTGACTTTCTACAAGGACCATCGGGAGGCGTATAACCTAATCAAATAATGATAGTCACGACAATCAAAACAGTCCTGACTGATAAGTCTGACTTTGCTTTATTACATGCAAAATAGATGATTAACGTTACATAATTGTAATTATATGATTGCCATTGTTACTGTTTACTATTATTATTGCGTTCCCTAATATAGTCACTGCTCGAGCGGAACACGCTTCACTCACCTGGATGTTTTGGGGTGTTTCCTCTAAATTCTCCAACATGCACGATGTGCTGCAATTAAAGGCTATGTCTGCATTACACGTATTGCACATGAGAGCATTTTAAGTTTTAAGCTTCGTGAAACGTTTCCACGCGTTGTTAGTTTGGATTTGTTTGCACCCCGTGGTTATTCGCGCTGTTTTCTCTACCTGAATTGCATTCCTGAGGGTTGAATTTCACTCTAGCGCCGCAGCGGTCAAATCGCGCTATTGCAGGCTCTAACATTAGGACTACTGGACAACACGGTGTGAAATATCGACTGAAATAATAAACAAATAACTGTAACTGTAAATAAACTTGGGGAAAATGCCAGAAATGGTTCCAACTATTGACAATTACTTAATACAAATACATATGAATATACTGAAAATGGTTTCAGGTTGATCCTGCTCAATTGTAAAGGAAATGCACTAGATGGAGAGACTGACATTTAACCCAAGACTTGATTCAAAAAGTGCAACAAGTATTGAGGAACTGGACTGTTTATGTCATTAATATCGTCATTAATATGTCATTAATTCTCAACAATATTGATAACACTTTAGTTTAGGTCAAAATTCATGCTATTAACCACTGGCTTACAATCTGCCTACTATAAGATATTAATGGCTCATTAGTAGATAATTATTTCGATCTTTTTCTGCGTCTCTAACCCTACCCATAACCTAAACCCAACTTCTACCTTACTTACTATTAATGAAAAGCTAATTAGTAGTTTATTCAGCAAGTAGTGTTGGCTTGTTATACCGTGAATTGTGACCTAAACCAAACTGTTATATTTGATAATGTGCTTCAAATGTATAGTGACTTGTTTTTGTAAGCCCCATGACAACCGCTTTGCCCCGCTTTTCCCCTTCTTTCGTCTTGTTTTTTTTCCAAAATAAAAAAAAGAATTAAACTACTTTTAAAAGTATTAAACTAAACTACAGGACAACAAATAATGTTTATTATAATTTCATGTCAAATTTTTAGTTCAGCCATCAAATATCATTCAGCATTTGAAAAAGCAGCTTAAAGGGTTTTTCTTCTGATAATATAAAATATGATCAAATTCTAGATAGACAGATTTTCAAATTTCACACAACGTATTTGCACACAATATTGCGGTTATTATGGGAGCCTATTTTTAGCTCATTATGAAAAAAAAAATTAAGTGTGACAATTTTATCTCGCAATGAAACTTCTTATTTCATAGTTAAATGCTTTGTAATCCTTATGTTCCCAAAACATGAAAATACTCTCCATCACAGCTAACACATTTGCCATCATTCATTCATTCATTCATTTTCTTTTCGGCTTAGTCTCTTTATTAATCTGGGGTTGCCACAACTGAATGAACCACCACTTATCCAGCATATGTTTCACACAGTGGATGCCCTTGCCCATCACTGAGAAACCTCCATACACTCTCATAGACTACGGACAATTTAGCTTACCCAATTCACCTATAGCACATGTCTTTGGACTTGTGGGGTAAACCAGAGCACCTGAAGGAAACCCACGCCAACACGGGAAGAACATGCACGCCAACTGACCCAGCTGAGGCTCGAACCAGTGTCCTCCTTGCTGTGAGGCGACATCGCTACCCACTGCGCCCCCAGTGCTGCCCATTTGGCATCATCACTCAACATTTGTAGCAGCTACCTTCAGCGTTTAAACACAGCATGAATCTTTCTGCAACTGTACAAAGCTTATAAATATTTCAAAAAGTTATTATTTAGTTTTTATTTAGTGATTTTGATATCTTAAATTATTTATACTAGTAATCTCCAGTATAGGCGACATGGTGGCTCAGTGGTTAGCACTGTCGCCTCACAGCAAGAAGGTCACTGGTTTGAGTCCCAGCTTGGTCAGTTGGCATTTTTGTGTGGAGTTTGCATGTTTACGTGTTCGGGTGGGTTTCCTCCAAGTGCTCTGGCTTCCCCCACAGTTCAAAGACATGCGGTACAGGTGAATTGAATAAGCTAAATTGGCCGAAATAAATAAGCGTGTATGAATGTTTCCCAGTATTGGGTTGTGGCTAGAAGGGCATCCACTGCGTAAAACATGTGCTGGAAAAGTTCACGGTTCATTCCACTGTGGCGACCCCTGACATATAAAGCCGAAGGAAAATGAATGAATGAATGATTTGTGATATGTTAACCAATTATTCATACTAATTATTTCCTGTATTAAAAACATGGCTCTCTGGAACAGGCTTTCATGACCCAGGATTAAAAGGATAGTTTACCCAAAAATATAAACTCCCTCATTATTTACTCTCTCTCTTTTTTTCTGTTGAGCACAAAAAAGATATTTTGAAAAATGCTGGTTGACGGTACCCATTGACTTCCATAGTAGGAAAAAGTCAATGTCTGTGTCTCATTTCAGAGGCTGCATCCTCCGAAGTATGCATTTGAAGGGCGCTGCGTCATCGGGTCATGATGAAGGTTTCAACACAATTCTAAAGCTCCTTCAAATGCAGCCTCAAAATGCGTCCTTCGTTTCCCAGGTAATGAAGGACACATCCGGTGGATCCTTCCCAACCTCAAATATCCCAAGGTTCATTGCGCGCTGATAACGGCAGGAATTAAAAAAAAAAATCCAGGTTAAATGTATTAGCTTTATTTTACTTAGATGTCCAAACACATGTAAACAAACAGAGAGTATTAAATGTCTTAATACAAAGTGATTTTTATAGACGGTTTACATTTTTATGTGTACATGTATGGATCAAAGGAAATATACACTCACCGGCCACTTTATTAGGTACACCTTACTAGTACCGAGTTGGACCACCTTTTGCCTTCAGAACTGCCTTAATCCTTCATGGCATAGATTCAACAAGGTACTGGGAATATTCCTCAGAGATTTTGGTCCATATTGACATGATAGCATGATGCGAATATCACATTCCACCACACCTCAAAGGTGCTCTATTGGATTGAGTTCTGGTGACTGTGGAGGCCATTTGAGTACAGTGAACTCATTGTCATGTTCAAGAAACCAGTCTGAGATGATTCGCGCTTCATTAAATTTTGATGAGCCTGTGCGAATTGTAGCCTCAGTTTCCTGTGAAGTGACAGTAGTGGTACCTGGTGTGGTCTTCTGCTGCTGTAGCCCATCCGCCTCAAGGTTAGATGTGTTTCAGCATTTAGAGATGCTCTTCTACATACTTCGGTTGTAACGAGTAGTTATTTGAGTTATTGTTGCCTATTGTCTATCAGCTTGAACCAGTCTGGCCATTCTCCTCTGACCCCTAAATCCCCTTTCTTTTCCATTGTGATGCTCGGTTTGAACTGCAGCAGATTGTCTTGACCATGTGTACCTGCCTTAACGCATTGAATTGCTGCCATGTGATTGGCTGATTGGAAATTTGTGCTAACAAGCAGTTGGACAGGTGTACCTAATAAAGTGACCGGTGAGTGTTTTCCAGCTTCTGTGAACCTGGCTTTGCCTTCAGATTGCTTAAAATAACTTTTAAAATCTGTTTGAAAAAAAAAAATAACAAATTTTATTGCTGCTTATTAACAGCAACTGTTACGCTTGCTAGGTGACCCGATCTGTCCTCTGTAGGCTAGATTGTCTCATTTCAAAACTCTCGGTTTGGCCTGTGTTGACTTTGAAGGACTCACCTTTGGACGGCCTCTCAAATGAGACACAGCTAATAGGTCTCATCAACCAGCATTCTTTAAAATACCATCTTTTGTGTTTAACAAAAGAAAGAAACTCAAATAGATTTAGAACAAATCAAGGATAACTAAATGATAACTCTTTTTGGGTGAACTATCCCTTTTATTAGTATCCACATGCAATCAGCAAATCATTTCTGTATGGGACTGTGCTTTGTCAACTGACCGCTGTGGATGCGCAGGTGCTCCTTTAGGTGATGCTTGTATTTGAAGGCCTTGGAGCATTCTGTGCACTTAAATTTCCTGCTTCCCGACTGCGTAAGAGTTCGCTGTGAAAAGCCAGAGACAGGAAGAAGCAAATGTTTTCAAAGTGTTTCTTCAAAGCAGTGTGAGTCAACATTTGACAGTGTGTCATTTCCTCCACAGAGGTGTGAACTCCTGAGGGTGTGAGCTGAGCTGTACCTGCTCTCGGATGTGTCTGTGCGCGGTCATGTGACGGACGAGCTGCGTGCGGTAGGTGAAGGTGTAGCTGCAGAGGGAGCAGCAGTAGTTGTCGTCGTTCTTCTCATGGCGTAGTCTGATGTGCTCCTTCAGCGACGTGTGCCGCTTGTAGCCGCGAGAGCAGTGCGGACACGTGTGCAGGTGTGAAAATGCATCAGGAGTGCCTGATGGAGAGATTCAGCATTTTAGAGAAAAAGTGTATAGAAAGAGCAGATGGAAATGAAGGAAAGACAGTGAACAGAATATCTGCAGGTTTCTAGGAGTTATGTTTAAGACCTTTTTAATACCACACAGATTAAAATTTAGGAGCAATTTTATAGTACAGAATTTGCACAAGAAAAAAATATGCAACGCAACTAATGATCATCATTAAAAGGCCATGAAACCACCTTCTTTCAGTTCAAGTCTACCTCAGAAATGTTTATAAAAATGCTTCAAGATGAGCGTAGAGCGCTGCGAGCAGAGGGAGGAGTGGGCGTGGCCAGCAGAGCAAGGGAAGAACAACTGTTGTCAGTTTGCTCACAAAATCAGACACAAACCATGAGGAGACGCATGGTTTTAGAATTTACAAGACTAAAATGCAAAGAAGTAAACAGTAATTTAACGTCCTGCTACATTTGTTTTTTGTATTTTATTGTACCACAATTTGTTATATAATTATAAAGATAATGATGTTTATATAAACACTATAAATATAATAATATAATATAAACTTCCTCAATCCCCAGGTCTGAATGCAGACACAGTGGACAGCAGTACTTTCCCTATCTATTCCAACCATTAACCCTGCCGGTAATCTGGAGAATTTTAAACATAGGTGAACATGGCAGCACGGATGGGCGACGTGTCTGAATGGTAACGGACTCAACTAATAAAAGACAAAGTCTGCGATTCTCCATTTCTTATACAGCTGTCTCGATAAAAATGCTTGCTGCAAACCAACAGCTTTGCTGTATCGGCTTTCACAGCATTGTGGGGAAAAACATGCAACAACCTGTGGATTGTGGAAACAAACACATACGACCCATGCCGTGTGCCCATCTCACCCAGTCATTGGGTCTCACAGCTTTGCAGGTCTGCCTTGCCTTTGGAAAGCAGTAAGCACGTGCTCTCATGAATAATTAAGAAGCAGGGTCTTTTCATAAGAGAAGAAAACTCCGCTATGAATAATAATGAGAAACCGACGCGTCATCACCCCACTAGCAGATTCGTGCTACGTCACATATTTTGATCCCGCCCCAAAAAATTTAGTTTAAACCCGGAAGATGAAATTAGCTGACAAAAGCTCAAAATTATCTCGTTTTCCCTACAATTAAAGCTGACAGGTGCTAATGCTGTCTTAACTGATGCTCAACACACACAAATCTGTTAACATCTCAAAAAAAATACTCCGGGGTGTCTTGAACCTTTAACACTGTTAATTCTACATATGAAGTGTGAAAAACCTCAAAACATTATTATTAAAGGTCCCATGAAATTAAAATAAAGTTTTTCAGCTGTTAGTATTAGTATTGTTCGTTTTTAGGACATCTATAAGCTAGTGTCCTCCAAAACAGTGACAAAATTCGCGTTTAGAAGATATAAGCTTGATATAAACATGTAAAGCTTGTAGTTTGTCACTTCCCCCTAAATGGGTCAATGGTTTTATTCTCATCACCTCATTCTACAGTTTCTCAACAAATCATAACCAATCAAATGCTCTCTAGTATCTGACATGCCCCGCCCCCTTCTAGACGCTTCACATTTGCTTTTCATTTGATGCGCTTAAGCTCAACCACTCTCACTTGCAAAGCTGTGATGAAACAAAACGCTATTGGCTGTTTTCTAAAAAGGGGAGGAGCTACACTATGTCCCACCCTCACTTTGTGTTTTAGTTGAGATTACGTCAAACATATAATGCATAGAATAATACATAGAATAGAAATGCATATTTCAAAGCACTTCACGAAACGTTTAATAATAATATAATAATAATTATAATAAAAATAGTAATAATGGTAATTTTATATCACTTCCCACTGAAGTAGGAGATGATGTGAAAAAAAAATTGTTGATTGATTTAGGCGCAAGTGACAAACTGCAAGCTTTACATGTTTATCTCAGTTTTATATCTTCTAAATGCAAATTTTGTCACTGTTTTGGATCACACTAGCTTATAGATATTCTTGAAGACTAACATAGAGATACTAACATCTAAAACACGTTATTTTAAATTCACTGGACCTTTAATATGACTTAAATTACAAAACCACACAATTCTTTAGGGGGTCGATTGGATTGTTAAGACCTCTGAAACGCAGATTTAAGATATTTTAAGACCTATTAAGGCCTTATTTATACTATGAGATAAAATTTTGTTTTGGTACCGTTCTCATCGTGGACCCCTCGCTCCGGCGTTCTCTGATGCTCCTCTGCTGCGTCTGAGTAAACGGGCTCGGTTTCCGTCTGCTTTTCCTCACTGGCTGCTTCATCTTCAGCACCATCTTCCTCATCACTGACACACTCCTCTTTCAAACACACACAGGCAGATTAGATCAACTGAAATGCACACAAACATTGTCTTCTTAGCTTCTGCATCAATGTTTGCATGTTGCTTTGATGCATAGACATACAGTTGATGTCAGAATTATTAGCCCTCCTAAATTATTAGCCTAAACATAATCGTTTTAATAACTCATTTCTAATAACTGATTTATTTTGTCTTTGCCATGATGACAGTACATAATATTTGACTAGATATTTTTCAAGATGCTAGTATTCAGCTTAAAGTGACATTAAAAGGCTGAACTAGGTTTATTAGGCAAGTTAGGGTAATTGGGTAAACCAATGTATAACTATGATTTGTTCTGTAGACTATCGGAAAAAATTGCTTAAGGGGGCTAATAATATTGACCTTAAAATGGTTTAAAAAAAATTAAAAACTGTTTTTTTATTGCAGATATTGATATTACATGTTGTGCTTTCAAATATATTCTTTTAATATGCCATCAAATGATTCTAGTTCTAAATACGCCTGATAAGATTTTTAGTCCATAAATTATGTTATTCTGATATTTCCTGTAAAGTGTGGTATAAAATATGTTATTATTTTTGCTCTGGAAAAAGTTTATTTTTACTCTAATACTTAAAAACACAATTCATGACACCAGTTATATTCATTTTATAAATATAAGACCTTACCCATCTCTGCCTAAGCTCCAGGTATGGGAAGAGTTACTGCAACTAAACCCACAACACAAATCACAAATTTCTCAAATCTACAGGTGCATTTTAAGCTTGGATGATTGTTCTCTTACTAAAATTAAAAAATCTTGGGAAAATGAATTGGGACTATGTTTTCAGGAAGAATGGTGGCTTGGTGCGCTGCAGAGAATACGTTCTACAATTTGTGCTCGCCTTAGCCTGATACAATTTAAAGTATTTCATAGAATCCATTTCTCAAAAACCAGGCTATCTGAAAATTTTCCCAATATTGATGACAGATGTCATGCACCAAGATGTAATTTAAGTCATATGTTCTTTATGTGCCCTCTGTTACAGAATTATTGGATTAATTATTTTACAATTATGTCCAAGGTGTTGCAGGTAAATATAACCCCATCCCCTGATGTTGCCATTTTTGGTGTTCCAAAGATTTGGTTCCAGTTCAATTCTGAACAACTTGATATTTTGGCCTTTACCTCACTATTAGCCAGGCGTCGTATTCTACTTCACTGGAAATCAAATAAGCCTCCAAATACATCCCAATGCCTTGTAGATACCATGCATTTTCTAAAGTTGGAAAAGATTAGATGCTCTGGGAAAACTAATTTCTTTAAAAAGTGGCAATGTTTTATAACGTACTTTAACTCTCTTAAGGTCTTGCATGCCATTTAATAGATGCACTCTCCTTCCTTTTTAATTGATTTATTTCATAGTAATTTAATTCATGTTTGTTTTTAACTATTACTATTTTATACTGTTTAATTGTAAATATTTACTTTCAACATTGACACTGTATCTAAACATTTGATTGTGATAGCTGGTTGTAATTTTCTGTGCACTTATTACTCTTGTTTCCATTTTTCATTTCCCCTTTTATTATTATTATTATTATTTATTTTTTATTCTCTTTGGTAAAAAAAAGCAACAACAAAGACTGATATACAAAACTATTTGTACTGATATAGTGTTTGTTTTTTCACAATAAGAGATTAGAACATAAATACAAGACCCTATTTTTACTTTAAAAAGTGCAGTGCTCACAATGAAATCATAGCCTTTAAATATTTGCATTAAGCTTTACCATAATGTTAATTAAGACCGCCTGAAATGATAATTAAGACTTTCCTTATGCCATTTAAGTCTTTTTTAGGCTTAAATTTGATACACCTATTTTTAAGGTCCCACAGGACTGACTGCAGCCTAGTTTAGTGAAACACATACAGAGTTTAAATGACATGGAATAACACACACACACACACACACACACACACACACACACACACACACACACACACACACACATTAAATTTGTGGGTAACATAGCAATTTGGTAATCCTACAGTGTATTTATATTTGACTGGGAAGAAGGCCAGTAGGGCCCACGCCTATGTGCTATGAAGGCCCGTAAGGACCAGGTGACACATTACAAATGAATTAGACCCTGAGAGAGAGAAATAAGCTCACACACACCTGATCCAGCCACCCTAACCTAACACACTCCAACAGACATCACAGTCCAGTTGTTTAACCTTTTCCGAAATTATTTCCCATTAATTTCAGTAGCAACTATAATGTCAGCTGATTTAAAACATTGTGTTATATCCTGGTTCCACTTCCCTGTTTCTGTTCTATGTTTAAATGCCCTTTCTTAAGGCTGTAGTACAGTGCACTGAACACTTCATGATTTGTGAACAGTTACAGAGAAAAATTTGGCATCACGCATTAAACCACGGACAAGAACTAAATCACAAACTACTAGACTATCAAGTCATCTTTGTGTACCACAAACTCACAAAAACACATGTCTCATTTCAAGAAGATCCATGACGATCTGTCTGGAGTCTGCGTCTACATGTGTACTACATAACTTTGTCTAATCTGTCAACTGTGCCCAAAATCTGGCTCTGAATTCTTCTCATTCAGAATGCAAATCATAACTGCCATTAATCTACCCCATCTATCCTGCCAGTCATTCTGAACATCTTTGTAAAGGTTGTGCAGTATTCCAGCCTATGAATGGAAAAAAGGGTGTTGCATTACACTGACCTTTGACCCTTATTTCTTGTATTAAAGTGTCTGGCCCCAGGCTGCCATCTATTGAAAGGAAAAAAACAACTCGATTAAAATTTGAACAAGTGATCAATACCTTGTTTTGGTAGATAGCTAGGTGGAGAGTTGATCTTTGGTGTTTGTTTGAACACATTTGACCACAGAAGGAGTTTACAGTATGAAAGAAATCTTCTTAAATGCATTTTTGTCCACCTCTGCAAGTGCTCCAAAGTGGATAGGCTCAAAGCATCTTAGCTCCCATTTACACCAAGATTTAGCATCATTCACTGATGATCAGGTTGATAAAAAATACATCTTAAAGTAGGAGTTCACCCAGTAATAAAAGTGAATATGGGCAAAGTAGGTTGCTGTTGCCTAGATCGTGTGTGCTGGATTGTGTGTGCCTGAAACGTGTGTGGGTCTGCGGGCTGCAGCTGGATATTACTGGTGAGAGCTGATGCCTATATACTGTATCATGAATCATCTTTATTCTTGCAACAAAATACTACAACTGCATTTACTTCTGAAGTAGTAAGTTTTGCTTCAAAGAATGAACTAGAAAAATGCATTGTGTTTCTCGTTCAGTCTGTGATTGCTTGTTTGTTTACTCACCGTCTTGTGTGCATGTGTCAGAGATCTGCTGTGCTGCTTTCAGCTGTAATACTGTTGGCTTTTGGTCAGGATCGTCAGCAACACTGTCTTCTTCTACAATCTGCAGTTTGTCTTCATCATCTGAATCTGAGGTCGCCTCCGGCACACTGCTAAGACTCCTCACTACATCAGAGACACAGAATGAGCTGTAAGTTTAGGATCACTAATGTTCCCAATGACAAAATAATAGAAAAATCCACACTAGAATTAAGCTCTTTGTCTGTTTTGGTACTGATAAAGCACCTGTTTGTTTGCTAACAGCAGGGTTCATACCAGGGGTGGGCAAACTCGGTCCTGGAGGGCCGGTGTCCTGCAGAGTTTATCTCTAACACTAATCAAACACACCTGAACATGCTAATCAGTGTCTTCAAGATCACTAGAAATCTATAAGCAGGTGTGTTTGATCAGAGTTGGAGCTAAACTGTGCAGGACACCGGCCCTCCAGGACTGAGTTTGCCCACCCCTGGTTCATACACTTTTTTTACTACTAAAATTCCATGACTTTTCCATGATTTTTCCAAGACTTTCAAGTACATTTTCATCTATTTTAACGATCTAGGTGCGAAGTCCAAAGCGCAGGGCGCAAAAGCATTAAGGACGTGTCAGAATCCACTTTTGCCATTTTAAGGAGGGAAAAATCCGCTTTGCGCCGCGGAGCATGGTCTAACAGGGTTGAGCTTATTCTCTTAATGAGTTATAAGTCTGTTTTGAGAATAAACCAATCATCTCTCATTCCCTTTAAGAGTCAGTTGCGTCGCACCATGGTGCATTTGCTATTTATATGGCAGACATTATAAGTGAAAAAACTGAGCGCACTAGCGAGAAAACAGTTAAACAGACCATCTGCAGCACGAGAATGAGCCTCCTCATTCTTTATTTTCACTCTCTTTCGTGGATAAGTAAACGTGTTGTACGCACAGACATCTATTAGCCTATATATTTAATTTTGTTTGTTAAGCGCGAAGATTTGTTTCAAAACTATTTCTAAATTCAGTTCTAATTTCCAGCAAACTAATAAATGAACAATAATTACGAAGTGTGGTAAAAAAAAACGCACTTTTTAATGTTTTGAGTTTTATCCAAATACACATGCCCCATATGGTCCAAAACCTGACAGGTGGACAAATCTAAGCTTGTTTTTAATAAAGCAAATATAAATATGCATATAATAAATACTACTACTACTAATAATAACATTATACAAAAGCAAATTGTCATGAATAAACTGTTAAAAGACTCCCGAGATGAAGAAGGCATGAAGTCAGCGGTTTTTATAATTATGTAGAAAGTAATATTTTTTGTAATATTTTCATCCTTTAATTCCTTTTTCATTTATAAAGATATTTGTGTATTGCTGTACATCCTGTGTGTATTAATTAATGTGTAAGCAAGGCATACAACTACCACGCACCATGCGCTGGACTTTAGACCTGCTCTCAGTCTATTTCAGTTTCTCTAAATAGCAACGTGCCAGCAATGCGCCTTAACACACCTCCTTTTTTAGACCAGAACGCCTCTAGGCGCACATATGAGCGCGAATGCATTTGTTATTTAAACAACTTGGTGCAAAACGTCAAAATGACACTTGCATCGAGCTGAAACTAGCAAATAACTTTTGTGTCACGTCTTGCGCCATATTGCGCCGGGTGTATGATAGGGCCCCTAATGTTTCATGCAATGTCTACATATGCGTAGTAAAAGTAAAACAATGCATGTTCAAATTTATTACAGCATATCGTAAAACACACAACAATCTATTTAGTTTCAATTTAAATTAATGTAAAATGATTTAGATAATGCTTACACTGCATTCATAATGTGAGAGTATGTGATATGCCAAGGACAGAAAAGAAGTAAATAACCTATATTCAAGTATACAGATATCTGTTTTCTATGACTTTTCCAAAACTTTGTGGGTTTTTCTGTTTTTCCAAAACTTTTCTAGGCCTGGAAAATGCCTGTAATAGGCCACTTGTTAAATTTATTCAAGTGGCTATGGCTTGGTAATCAGTTTCTGCACAAAATATGCACATACATGCATTAAATAAAAGGTAGGATATGTGCCATCAAGACAGGAAGTGACATTTAGCTAAATATAGATCAGTTTCCTACAGCCCAGAAAAGGTGACATCATCAGAGACATGAATATAAAGAAGGATAAGCAGTGTTTTTATATTAAGTTAGTGCAGATGCATTGATGTTACAGCATGTGATTTATTGATTCCCCCTAACTTTAAATCCCAGGGTTTTTCCTGTCTCAAAATGAGGTGTAGGTGGTTTCCTGATTATGACATTTTTGCTACTTGAAACAAAGACATTTTGCATTGTTGTAATCTTATCAAGTCAAACATTAAGGCTGACATTAAATGGAATTAGATACAGTTGAACTCAGAGATATTAGCCCACCTGATTATTAGCCCCCCTGTTTATTTTTTCCCCATTTTCTGTTTAACGGAGAGAAGATTTCTTCAACACATTTCTAAACATAATAGTTTTAATAATTAATTTATAATAACTGATTTATTTTATCTTTGCCATGTTGACAGTAAATAACATTTGACTAGATATTTTTCAAGACACTTCTATACAGCTTAAAGTGACATTTAAAGGCTTAACTGGGTTAATTAGGTTAACTAGGCAGGTTAGGGTAATTAGGCAAGTTATTGTATAATGATGGTTTGTTCTGTAGACTATCGAAAAAAAATATATAAAGGGGCTTATAATATTGGGCTAATAATATTGAGCTTAAAATGGTTTTTAAAAAATTTAAAACTGCTTTTATTCTAGCCAAAATAAAACAAATAAGACTTTCTCCAGAAGAAAAAATATTATTAGACATACTGTAAAAGTTTCTTTGCTCTGTTAAAAATCATTTGGGAAATATTAAAAAAAGAAATTCAAAGGGGGGCTAATAATTCTGACTTCAAATGTACATGACCAGGGCTTGAGTATTATGGTAGCCGTGACTGCCTGCCTGCCTGCCTGATTTTTGTCAAAAGACGGAGGTGATAATTCTTGCTAAATATAAATATCTCCATGCAGGAAAATCCCTGCAATTGCTCTAGTTTTCAAATGCCTTTTGAATGTGAACAAGCATATGGAAAGCTCATATTTGACATGTGTGTGCTTGTACGCACATGTTGGGATATGAAGAACACTTCCAGATGTACATGTGTCAAATTTGTGTTTCTGGTGTGTTCAGGTTTAAACATGTTTGTTGTCTAAGGAGCTCGTTCAGATCCTTATGGTAGAAACAGAGGATGTCAACAGGACATGCTGTAAAAGTGATCTGATTATGCAAAAGTTCCTGTTTAAAGGTTTCAGTTCCTTGAAATAACCTGTCCGGAGTCATTTTACCTGTCCAAGCCAAAGCAGAGATTAGGCTATGGCTTTTTACAACACAGATGTAAAACTCATTCAAAATCCCATTTTGGAAATGAAGAAACATTTTTTCTTCTGCACAACTATACAGCAGACGTGAGGTAATCTGAGATGCTGTTATTTCCGATAGTAATACATTTCAGTTTATCAAAATTAATCATCTTGTTTTAAGGAACGAAGCTCTGTGATTATCTCTGAATTATGGTGGGTTTCATATATACAAAAAACAAGACTGACATTTTGTAGTCTGCCTTAACTTTTAAGGTCATCAGAATAGCTCAATGTCTTTTTTTATTTACCCTACCCATGACGCACTTAAACGTGGAGTACGTAAGTTTGACACCCGGTGGTTGAAGTAGGTATTGCATTTCTGGATCAAAAACGAACACAAGTGTAGGTTGCCTGATTGACCAACAGGATCGAGTCTGACAATCGAGTCTAAAGGCTGGTTTAAGTTATGTTCTATATAAAAGCAACAGCAGAATATTCTCCATATTAAAATGAGTTTTTTGTTCCAACCAACTCCTCTAATTAATATATTAGAAAAGGCTTCTATTTCTTGCAGCTGAGCAGAAAACTGACAATGATCACCTTAGGTGCACCTCATGTGCTTTATTCAGTGTTAAATGCTAACAATGCGAGTTTGAATGCCATTTTACATGACATTTATTGCCATACTACTGAAAGCAGCACCCGATAGTTCACCTCAGATCTTGAAAATAAAATAAACCGTTAGAAATTGAAGAACTGTGACTCAACCAACACATATCCATGATTCAGCATCTACATTTAATAATGTTAAAGAGGTTTAATATGTATTGATTAGATTATAAACCATACCATTTCGTGAGTGAGTGTAAATTCGTGTCGTGTTTCATCTGGTGCAAACAGCCCAATTGCTTATCACTACAAATCTCGTCATGTAGTGTGTTGTTAGGACACGAGGCTTCAATATAACCTGCTCACATAATGTTTAAGCTTGTAATATTTATATTATTTGCTAATTAATAATCTCATGTGGAGCTCTGAATCTGCGACTCATTTTGGAGGCTGCTACTGTCCACCAGAGGTCACATTTCGGTCATGCCATGCTTTGAGAGCTTTCCTGATTGAATGAATGAAATATGCTGTTTTCCACCAAGGCAACCCTGGGTGCTGAAATTAAATTGGCTATACTGGCAGTGGCCAGGTTAAAATTACCAAAACAAAGACAGCATTCCGACACGAAACGCACATTTTCAAAGCAGAATATCTGACTTCAGCATTGTTTTTCAGATAAACAAGAATGCTCACTTGGCATGTTTCCTAAATATCTGCAAACATATGATGGTATTTTTATGCTTTAGAAAAGTCAAAAACTTACATACAGCACCTTTAACCTAAAAGTGGTTCATACTAGCCATACTGTGGTTTGTGTTTGGTGGTAAAGCGAGTATATTGTTGGGTATGTGTACCAGTCAGTTGATGCAAATATTACCAGAAGAGCTGCGTCTGTATATCATAATAAAGCAGTATAATGTATGTGTAGCTCACAAACATGATTTTAATTGTTCTTGAACTATACATTTTGACTACAAGCACAGAACTAGGCTACTGTTTTTATAGTCAGAATAGAAATTGCACAATGACAACACAATAGGAGAAATTGCAAAAACAATGGATGCCCTTGTTGATGAGTGCTGAGTGTAAAGAAGAGATTATCAAAGTCAAAGTCTGCGTTATTGTCAATTCAACCACATGTACAGGACATACAGAGAATTGAAATTGTGTTACTCTCAGACCCTAGGTGCCTAACAGATAATATTAATACAAAAAGTACAATTACAGATATAATATAGTAAAAAATTAATTAAATATGTCCTTATTATATGTCTTTTATTATAAACATGTACATATGCATTCTTATCAGTCATAAATCTGCCATTTTGATTTCTGTATGCTTATATGAAAACAAGCAGCCTGAAAAATTCTCTTTTCATCTTCTCCTTTTGTCTTCCACAGATTTTAGACAGTCACACTGGCTTCACATGACACGAGGGTGAGTAAATAATGTTTTTGTATTAGGGTGCACATTAAAAGGCATACACACACTTGTTCTGATTTTATGAGTGTGTTTTAGCACGCCACCTGAGAAGCGGAGCGTGTTGGCAGGTAGAGCTGCTCCGGTGTGACCTCATAATCAACACAATCAGGTCACCAAGGCAACCTCCATTTCATGTGACATTTCCTGGGATGAGGTGATTTGGCTTGTTATAGAGTGCACCTGCCACCATGCGCGCACACACATACACACAGATGCTGACATCATGTAAGAGACGAGAGTTTAAAATAGGAACACCCTGATATTTTAAGGGATTAGCAACTAAAACCTAATAAATAGATGTATAGAGAATACATAAACTTTTGACAATGGTACATTGATCGATCCTTAATATAAACAAACCCTAAATTCTTGATTAGTTTTGGGAAATGTATAACTCTGCCCACAGGGAGTGCCAAGCAATGGATTAAACTCACTACAGTTTAATACAGCATTTCTCAACCATGTACCTGGAGGACCACCAGCTCTGCAAATTTCCATCTCTCTTAACCAAACACACCTGATTCAGCTCATCAGCTCATTGGCAGAGACTGAAAGACCTGTAAAGGGTGTGACAGACAAAGGAGACATCCAAAACTTCCAGTGTTGGTGGTCCTCCAAGAACATGGTTGAGAAACACTGGTTTAACACATACTGTTGCTGTTGGACAACATAATGTATTTTTGAGACTTTTTTTAGGCAAGAATGTATTTGTTTCGACTGCAAATATGCGGTTTATTTATAAAGGTAGTGCCTATTTGAACATTAGTTTTGATTATTTCTGAGATTTACTTGCGAGTCTGCGACTATTCAGTGGCATGCAGTCTGTGTATGTTCCACTTTATTTTGCTCCTGGCATATGTTACATAGGACGTCTCTGTGATTCATTTCAAATAGAGAAAGTTACATAGGCACCTAGGGTATATATTTGTGCAGGGGTTCTCAACCTTTTTCACTGCGGGGCCGACTTCTTTCTCCGATCGATTTTTTAAGCCCCACCTGTTTGATATTTTCTCTAAAATGTTTGTATGAAATGCTCATTTAAACCTTTATTTATTAACAAATAATGTATTATATTATATTATATTATATTATATTATATTATATTATATTATATTATATTATATTATATTATATTATATTAACAAATAAATATTATATATTTGTTGTGCCTTTTATTATTTTCTATTATCAGCATTTTATAAAAAAAATATAATTTAATTTAAATTTAATTATATATAAAAGTAAAACTATATTATGTATAATTTTATTTTATTTAAAACATACACCGATTCAAAGAGAGCCACAGGTCAACAGGGAGATTGCAGAAGACCAGATTAATCTTAAAATTGGACAGACTGCATATATCTACTGTTAAATATCTACTATTCAAAAATATACAGACAAATGTAAAATAGAGTAAAACACCTAAAACATGTTGAAACTTGTCGATCTTATAGCGGTTGAGTTGATAGCTGGACATTATAGGGAGATCGCTGACAGAAACGTTGAACAGCTCCAGAGTGTGTCTGAAGCTCATATTCAAGTTTATTTTACATTCTATGGCAGAAACACCATTGAGCCTCGCTAGATCCTCCTGTATGGGCGCGCATTCGTTATAAAACACTCACAGGACATTAATTTGGACATCTATGTGGATATAATAAATAGTTCACACAAAAATACACAAAGAGACACTTCACGCATAGTTTGTGAATGAACAGACATGCGTGTGCTGGTTGCAGACGCAATCATGAGGCTGTTTTTGTGCCGAGTTTAAAGTAATCAACCAGAGAACAGAAGAAAGCGGATTACTCCGATCATTTTAATATAGCATATTATAATGCAATCCAAATATTATAGTATAATATTGAGAATTAATTTTAATCTCGCGGCCCACCTGCAGGATCACTGAGGCCCACTAGTGGGCAACGCGGCCCACTGGTTGAGAATCCCTGTATTAGTGCACAGATCTTGCGAATGTGTGCCCTATGCTGATACTAAGGAGAAAAAAGTAGAATAAAAGCTCAAGCCTATGAATGGATCAAAGCAGTGCTGATACAGACATATCGCAGTGCTATGGTTGTTGCTAGATCAGAGCTGGTTGCGGCCAGAAGTTAACGAGAATTATTTATGAAATTTCCCATTAATTGTATTTTATTAACATCTACCTCCACCCCAACCCTAAACCCAACTGTCACAGTAATGTAAAAACACTATTATTATTTGTGCTATCTATTAAATTACCCAATAAATTGTATTTTTTAACGTCTACCCCCACCCAAAGCCTCAACCCAAAACAGCGTCATAAACCCTAAACAGTGTCATAAAAAACTGCTGCTATACTGATGTGCATATGGCACTTGCGGCAGGCCGTGTATCCGATCTAGACTTTACCCAGTGCTACTCGTGTGATATGGCTCATACGAATATATTCACTGATGAACAACAACATATAGCATTAACAAAAATATGCAGGGCACAGCTAAACAAATGCCTGAACTAAACATCAGCTGAAATTTTGGGCGGTTTTTTTGGTCTAGATCTAGCGATGCACGATTATTCGAAAAAATTGTGATCTTGATTCGACCCCCTACACGATCTTAATCCAGCAACTCTACGATTCAGCTGATTATATTAAGCTTAAAGAGAGAAGCATAAAGGCGGTCGCACAAGTCTTCAAATTGTTTATATATAATATATATATATGTGTGTGTGTGTGTTTGTGTGTTTTATTTGCTCAGCAATGTGCTCAGCATACTGTATTTATAAGGTATAATTCACCCAAAAATGTCATTTCTGTCTTCATGTAATGCCGTATTCGTGGCCGCGAAATCTCTCGTGAGCTGACCGTGAGCTTTGTTTACCACAGAGAGAATGCGCTCCAGTCAATGATGTCTACTTTAGTGAACAGAACCTGCATTGGCTGTGATTACCAGGTTATAAAGTTGTAAATAACGTTCAGTTTTTGTGTATTGTTCAGTGATTGTCTTGGAGTTGTGCGGGAACCCAGAGTGTTGTGGAAGAGAACTACTCTATAACATTAAATATAATGTTAGAATCTGATAATGACAAATGTCTCTTTTTACCAGTGAACAAATGTTTATAAACAATGTTTTCAATGACAGATTGCAGGCAAACATAAACATAATAAACGTAAACAACAGAAGTCTCAAACGTAATAATTCAGCTTTAGAATTATTAATAATTGCATTCTGATGTCATCACTTTACTCTCAAGTCCATCATTCCAAGTCTATACAAGATGTAGCCTTTTAACCAATAACAGACCTACACATACACCTAATATTATTAGTGTTTTTTTACCACATGTTTAGGAAATAACAACAATAATAGCTTACTCATATTATCCTTTACATCTACAGAATCGTCAGAAAATCGAGATCTTCATTTTAAGCAAAAAAATTCTCATTTTAGCCAGAATCGTGCAGCCCTATCTGAAGCCTTGAGGTGTGTGTGTGTGTGTGTGTGTGTGTGAGAGAGTGAGTGAAAACAATTCCCATCCCACAGCTAAAGCTTAGTCAAAATTGGGTCATGAACAAGACAATGATCCAAAGCACAGCAGCAAATCTACAACAGAACAGCTGAAGAAGAAAACAAAACAACAGGAAAGGTGTTGCAATTGTGTAATTAAATGAAATGACAAAGGGAAGTATTGAACACATGAAGAAAGGAAGGTGTAAAAAGCCATGGAAAAGCCCAGGCAGCAGCTGAAATCTCACAGTAGTTAGTCAGATGTCAGTGTAAATAAATATTAGCTGCTTCAATCACAACACATCCTTTATCAGATGATGGAGATGAAATCAGGGTGGACATTTCAGCAAGACAATGACTACGTTTACATGGACGTCAGTAATGAAATCATTTGCTATAATCTGAATAAGACAATAATATGACTAAGGCGTTTACAGTTGCGTTTTGAATGTTCCTTTCATGATCCTGTTTTAAATGTTTTAGCACATTATTCAATTCATATCATTGCATCAGCACGCTATCCAGATTTTCTCTGGAGTTTAATGTAATTTCGGGTGTTCGTTTTTTATTTTGTCAACTCTAACTGCAGTTTGGCATTTTTACTTTCATTCAGGAACATTTCATGCATGCCCCCTGTGACAAATGAGACATTGGATGCGAGTATGAACTGCTGAAAGAGTGTTGCTTTATTGGAATGTGACACCGCACGTCGTATGGAGGGCAAAAACGCAGCATTTCACAATGCAGGTGTCTGTGGTCCTTGACTGTAGTAGGAGAGAATAGTCTCAAACAGTCGTTTTTGTATAGACTATCCTGTTGCAAAATGCGGCGAAAATCCTACACAACGATAATAGTTTGATTAAGAGGTTTACATGTCTGTACTGCACTTTATGCGCAAATCTGGAATATCGAATAAAAGACATGCGAATAAAGCAGCATTTCCATCCAACGAGTCAAAGCGAACAAAATTGTCAAGTGACAATTTAGCCTACCCATGCCACCTGTACTGGATGTCTTTGGACTGTGGGGGAAACCGGAGCACCCGGGGAAAACCCACGCGAATGCAGGGAGAACATGCAAACTCCACACAGAAACGCCAACTGACCCAGCCGAGGCTCGAACCAGCGACCTTCTTGCAGCGACCTTCTTAAATTCAACTTTAACTGCAGTTTGGCACTTTCACTTTCATTCTGGATTTCATGCATGCCCCCCGTGACAAACAAGATATTGGATGCAAATATGAACTGCTGGAAGTGTTGTTTTAATGGAAGTTCATGCTGAATGGAAGAAAAAAAAACTCAGCATTTCATGATGCAGGTGTCTGTGGTCTGCACTGACTTAGTAGGTGCAAAGAGTGTCAAACCGTGCGTGCGCGCACGTGTGTGTGTGGACTATCCTGTCACAAAAAGTGGCGAAAAGTCCTACGTGACGGTAATAGTTTGATTGCAGTGTTTACATGTCTGTACTGCACTTCAATAATGCCACTAAAATCTGCATATTATACATGTCTTAATTTGATTTCTCTTTTGTTCGATTATAACCTTAATCTGATTAAATTAATCAAAAATTGCTGTTTAAATGGTAGACTCTTAAACAGAGTATTGTCTTAATCACATTAAAATCGAATTATTGGTGTCCATGTAAACGTACTCACTGATCCCAAACACAGCCAAGAAAACTCTCAACTGGTTTCAGAAAAAATAAAACAAAGCTTCTAGAATGGCCCAGCCAATCACCTGACCTGAATCCAATAGAAAAAAACTAAAGGTCAGAGTTCACAGAAGGCACCCACAGAACAATCAAGGTTTGAAGACTCTACTGAAGTCTGGGAAATAAAAAAAAAATCACACCTGAGCAATACATGCATCTTGAAACGGTCACAAAAAACTAACTACATAGTGTTCAATACATCTCAGTATTTCAGTACTTTCTCCCTGTGTCATTTCATTGTTATTAAGCATAACTACTAGTCTATTTTATTTTATTTGTATATTATCAAACAGTACCAACATTTGGGTTTTTACCAAAATCTGTGTCAATTTCATGTCAAGTGCTTTAGAAATAAATTTATCCGGTTAAATTCTGGTATTCAGTACATTCAATAGTTATTTTACCTGCTATATATAAAATATGCACACACACAATCATAGAAAGAGAGCCTGAGAGAATCACTATGTCTTGTAATGCTACAAGTGTAGTTTGTTTGTGTGTATGCTGGGACATTATCAATTTAGAATAACTTGGGAGCACTGGTCACCCGAGACGTCTGTTTCTCCCTGCTTTTTTGGTTAATAAGAGCCCTCAAGTACACACACAGTACAAGTCACAGGAGACTAATTAAACGCATTGCACCATCTACCGGTGTGCATTCTTTCTCTCTTGCGTGTAAATTCATTCACCAACATATTTCTGCTTCGTTCGATCATACAAAACACATGTCCCTTCCAACCCTCCCCCACCTTAAAAAAAAGACAAAAAGCTCTCCTCTTAACCCTGAGAAACTTTCCCCCCTCCACACAAAGAGGCGGCAAACCCCTGGGAGAGATTAGCATGCAAAAAGGGATGCCCAGCAGTCACAAGCCCCCCCACAAACGCCGAGAGAAATTTGAAAAGCTCTTTAATGCCCTCATATCCCTTTTCCATCAACAGGGAAGTGTGAGAAGACTGCTGTGCTGCAGGTTTTCATTTTGTCTTTGCTTATGTGATTCACACCATACCTTTACAACACACGCATTACAATATACTTAAGTGTTATAAATGCAAATCGACATTTAAAGCCTTTTCTGTATTGTTTTGAACAGAATTAACCTTACCTGACAATAATTAGATGCATTAGATAGTGATATCAATTCTCAATTATATTTTTAGTGTTGTTAATAATAAATAAATAAACAATAAACAATTTTAACACGCACAATTAAATGATTTTAAAACTATAATATACTAATAAAATATGTCTATAAATAATGTTTATACACACACACATACATACATACATACATACACAGATAGATAGATAGATAGATAGATAGATAGATAGATAGATAGATAGATAGATAGATAGATAGATAGATAGATAGATAGATAGATAGATAGATAGATAGATAGATAGATTTGGATAAAAGCGTCTGCTAAATGACAATGTAAATGTAAATATAGATAGATATATAGATATAGATATAAAGTATGAAAAATGTATGATTGCAAAACAATAAGGAATATGTGCGACAATAGTGAAAGAACAGTATAATAAGGGTGACCTGAGAGAAAAGATAAATGCTAACATGCAGTGCCGGCCCGTCTAACAGGCAATATAGGCAGTCACCTAGGACCCTTGTTTTTTGGAGGGCCCCACGAACACTGCTCTTGTATATTTACTGAGGACAGGCACTTACCTATAATTCATTAATAATGCACATTGCGCAATGCACAAACCCTAATAAACGCATTACAATTCACAATTATTGAGAAAACAAATACTTCAACATTTCATTAAAAGAATAGCTTTGTATAATTCATACATGACAAATAGCTGAAAATGATAACAAATACACAACAACAGTATGAATAAAAGCAGAAAATATTAGAAATGTACCCAGCAGCACTACACTCTATTTTGAATAACGCCGCCCGCAATCGGCTACTGGGTGAACTAATGACGTAACATATTCTTACACAGATTCCACATACCTCTCCAAATTGCTCATGTACGATATAAACCCGAAAAAGCGTCTTAAAGTCTTAAGAATATAATGTCACAAGTCTTGTTGCTATTGTTAATATAATGTCACAAGTGTTGTTGCTATTATTAATCGATCTTAAATTAATTTTAATTTGAAATGAAATAGTGTCCAAACAGCATCTTTTCACAGCTGAAAAAAGGTTGAAAAGAAAAGCAGAGAAAGAAAAGCAAGCTCAGAGTAAAGGTATGTTCTGCTATGCATGATGATCTATTAAGTAGTGTAGTATTAGGACTTGCTTTAATAAATGCAACTTTGCCCATAATCACATTTTTCACATGCTTCATTAAATAATCAATTAATTATGTGTTCAAAGATTGTTTACCACAATGGAAGCACAATTAACATATTTTCTTTCATCAAAATAGTTCCTGAAGATCCTGTGTCTTGTCCAATCTGTGCCCTTCTTCATTAATTTTTTATTTATGTGTATTTTCTTTTATTTAGTTTGTTTTATGTACAATTTGTTTTTACAACAGACTTGCGCTTTCATTTGTAATACTTTGCAATACTTGCAAACTTATTAGTTTAAATCTGAGTAAATATATTTATTATAAGTTAAATGTGTTTGTTAATAAAAGTTTATACACTTAAATAATAAATTTTTTTTTTTTTTTGCGCTTTCTTCTTGCTGTTTTTACACCAGTGGGACCAATTTTTTTTTATCGCCTGGGGCCCTTCCCCTACATGCCGGCACTGCTAACATGTGTGACTCCATAGGTCAAAGGTTGACGGAAAGGGTCAGAACAAAAGAGCAAGAAAAAAAGCAGTGCCCTTTTTCATAGCACAGTCTTAATGTCATGTTTTCATCTGATACATACTTCCGGTTACTAAAGAAATCTCTGCAACAACTGGCATTTTCTGTATCACTTGCATGTAAACTTATGCACAGTGGAGACTTGTAATGCCATGTGCTTCTTATCAGCCTTCACTCACACATTCTACAGGACTGATGATCCTAAAACAAACACAAGCGCGCGCGCGCACACAGAGACGTGCATCATATCTGATGCTACTGTACTCGCGCTGACATTTCTCTTGAAACATGAGCCTGGGTAACTGTGAACCAATGAAAACGAGCTTCGAGTGGACCACCGTGTGACCTCATTTCCGCGCAGTAACGCCCTAAAATAGTAAGGTCTGGTGAACATGTCAAGCGCGAGAACCAGCAGCCCGGAGAATGAAAATAAAAGTCACAGCAGCACCACTGCGCTCCTCCTAGCGCTGACGACACACCAGCCTTCATCACACAATACATCCTTCCGCGCCAAAAAATAACATTATTCACGGTGTATTATTATAACATTTAACATTCACATCGCAGAAAACGACCCAAACCAATCACGTTTAAACGGAGAAATAAAAACTCAGAACTCACCTCGGAAATGACAACAGATGTAGTGAATGAGCGCCTCTTTAGACCAGAATAGACTATCTTTGTTTCAAACAAATGTATAATTTAGATTATTAACCTCATGAAAACACCTTATATCACGCTAATACACAATCCTAAATAGCAAAATCACAAAGAATCATCAATGAAAGCACCTATGTAGGTGTTTCGTCACCTATCCTACCTGGCTCCTCTCCGACATAGGAGAGCAGCCGCCCCGCCCTCACTGCAGCAAATAACGGTCCACACCGCCATTACACAAATACCTTACGGAAAAAAACGACCTGTTTGACTCCTAACGACGGAAAGCACCTTTATCAACCACCTTATGCACTACAGTCACTCTTTCTAAACCACTTTACAGCCGCTCAAACTGGACTCTTGTGTGAAAATCGAAACATAAACAAACCCATCTGCGCTTCTAGCAGCGAGCGCACTGCTAAATATCACTTAACGGAGGATGAAAGCGCAATAAAACAGGTAGTCGGTCATCTCTGTGAACGGTATACTCGACATGAAACACCCGCAATCAAAAGCCATCTTCCCTCTACCTGCACAAGTTGCCATTTGCCGTGGCGTGTGCTGGCCGCCTCTCTCGCGCTTCGCTCCGGCACACCGCGTTTCCCGCACCGCTTCGCTTCCACCGTCGGGGCAATCACTGCTCTGGACACGCGAGGAGTGCGATGAACGGTAAATGAGGACATTGGCTCTCTCCGTTGTCTCCTCACCGTTCAGGTAAACACGTTGACGGCTCCTGAGCGTGTTACGTCGCGAGCAGATCCGCGCTCGTTGTCACACGCACGCACAGGAAAAGGTAGCACGGTGCTTTTAACTGAACGGCGGACCATATCACCGGATTACCGGAAAGATTGCTTAAAGAGAAAGCGACCAGAAGTCAGCATCCACTCAGTGCAGCCTTGGATGTTAAGATAAGAATGAGAGTGAAGTAAATGTTCATTAATGTGATAGTAATAAAGTTATAGGCATCTGTAAATCATATTTCAAGAGTAATAATAACACATGTATTTAAAGTGAAAGTTTTTATAATATTATAAATTATAATCATTATATAGAACTTAAAAAAATGAAGGGAAAAACATTCAGCAAAAGTTGCTCGCACACACTATGATTTTTAATATTTAACACTGGACTTCCTTAAAGGGAAAGTTCACCCAAATATATACTTTTTTTAGTTCTTGAATAATAATATTAATAAGTTTCAAGTCTTTCTCAGAATTATTTTCTTCCTCTTTGACTTTTTTTTTTTTTTTAAATCTGAGTTGTGAGCAATGCCCAGAATAAAAGTCACAATTGTAATAAACCCGTAATAACAATTAAAAGTGTCGGAATTGCAAAATATTAACTTGTATGAAAATAATTTTAACACAGAAAATGAAAATTAACTTTTTTTAAAATAAAATCTTTACTAAGGCTTTTATTTTGCTGAACATAACAAAGGTTTAAAGCATGAAAACCGAATTTTGGTGTGAACTCCCTTTAAGAACTACATGATGGCGACAACAACTGTCAAGAAGCCCTATGGAGTCATTTGTGCAATAAAAGTGTCAGCTTTAAAAGCAGCATCTATACTCTAGTTCTGCAATAGTGCAGCCCTGTTTGATTCAAGTTTCTAATAAACTCAAACTCTTCTGAAGAAAGTCTTGATTTGAAGCGGTTTAAAGCACCCGAGACGTGCGTCCTTCCGTATAACGGTCCGGGCAGACTCAGGTATAACGGTGCAGTACACTGGGACAGCCCTGCCCTACCCTTCCTCCACAAGTCCACTATAAAGTAGTCCAAAAGCGGAAAAAAACATCCGGAGCGAAATTAAAAACACTTTTCTGCTGTTTTCAGCCTGTGGGACTCACCATTGTTGCGTCGTGGCAGTCTCTGTTTTCTGCGCTGGCACCTGGGGCCATCCGCCATGATTTTTGCACTGTGTCTAAACGCTTCCTCGCGGATTGAGCCCCCTCTGTGCCCCCCTCCCCAAACCAGGCCCCACTCTGCACCTGGTTTACGACATTCTGCTTTACGACATAACCTTTGCATGCAGCGCGAACACACCTCTCCTCGCCGCCCCACCCTCTGTCGACCGCCGCACACTTCCTTCACATCTGAGGTAACTTTCTGCAAACGCTATATAGATGTTTATTAACAAGTTAGTTGAGAAAAAGACCTTTAAGATACTTTTTTACTGGGGAAAAGGGGGTTGTTGTCATTTCGGCAGCGCCCCCGACAGGCTTGGAAGTTTGCTGACGTATTTTCACTCTTTCAAACTAATACAAGTTATAATAATTTCAGCGACAGTGAAGCTTTATGTGTGTCTTGTTATCAGTCTTATCATATTTAAAACATGTACAGTTTATGTGTTAAGGTGTTTCACTTTAATAAATGTCAGAATCTATTTTAAAACTCACTCAGAGTGAACACACACACACACACACACACACACACACACACACACACACACCTCAAGTTATTTTCTTTCACTTTTCTTTTGATGTTGGCGTATTATCATGTTGAAAACTAGAACTGTACTTGCCATGTGTGACAAACAAACAAATAAACATGATAGTGAATGAAAAAAAAAATCACTAAAAATAAACAATTTGTATACTTTGCCCAAACAAAATCTCAACATTTTTTAACTTAATAGGATTTTTTTCTCCAAAGCATTAAACATTTACACCAGTTTAAGTTGGACATTTCCTTTTCACTACCGTCACTTGGTCAAGTGGTTAACATGTATTGTAGCTACGTAAAATCCCCTAGCAATACTACAAAACAAAAGTATTGAAAAAATATCAAATGTATTCACAACAAATCGCATTTGTTAGTTGTCACTTTCTCTAAAAACATTCTTTAAATAAACAACTTTAATCATGAAGGTAACAGTTGAGAGTTTAATCGTAAAGTGGGCTCTGCTGCTCTCTGCTGGCCAAATGATCGCTTACCGCTCACCACACAGTTTTTCCCAATAGTTAACACACATTTTCTAAAAGCGTGTCTCAAATTGTCAGAACTCTACAAACAAATCACACACACACTGGGCAAAACCCAGTAATATTAACCCCCCGAGGTTTAATGCTGAATGTTTTGTAGACGATTTGTTACTATGTTGTTACCTCTACGAGATTTTGTATTCTATGTTTAATAATAAAAAAATACTAACTAACTTCATTTCGACAGACTTCTGAAATTATAATATAAAGTAACATTCACTTCGGTTATCCTCTCCCCAGCTCTGAAATAAATCAGGTAAAAGATTTTTTAAATATTCAGAATTAGTCCGCATTATTCAATTCATATAATATAAATCAGTGTTTTTAATAGCTTCTATTAGGTACAGCTATCAAGTGTTAAAGCTATTGTATCCAGCAAGCATAGCAAGTTTATTCATGGCTAACCCTTATAAATTCAATTCTGGTGTATAGCGCTTTTCACAATAATTATTATTTCAAAGCAGCTTTACAAAAGGAGCACATTATTGCATTTCAATCAAAATCAGAAAAGTTAAGATTATTATTTGCCATAACTTTATTAGTTACTAATAACTAAAACCAATTAACTAGTTACTAATTACTTTAACAGTTAAAGTTCATTCATTCATTTACTTTTCGGCTTAGTCCCTTTATTAATCTGGGGTCGCCACAGCGGAATGAACCGCCAACTTATCCAGCATATGTTTTTCACGCAGTGGATTCCCTTCCAGCTGCAACCCATCTCTGGGAGACATCCATACACACTCATTCATACGCTACAGACAATTTAGTCTACCCAATTCACCTGTACTGCATGTCTTTGGACTGTAGGGGGAAACCGGAGCACCCGAAGAACACCCACACGAACGCAGGGAGAACATGCAAACTCCACACAGAAATGCCAACCGACCCAGCAGAGGCTCGAACCAGCAACCTTCTTGCTGTGAGACGACAGCACTTCCTACTGCGCCGCCACAGTTAAAGTTATACACTGGAAAAAAATGATTTGTTCACTCAACTTAACTTAGTTAAGTCATCTTGTTGCTTTGACTCAGTTGTATTGACTTAATTCTTTAAGTTTTCTGAACTTAAAATGTTTAGTTGACAGAGTTAAATAATTGACCCAACTACTTATTTCAAGTTAACTGGACTGCAAAGTTTAGTTTTAATAGGTTAACTTACGTTATCAAGTTAACAGAACTTGCCAAGTTTAGTTTAAATATATTAACTCACATTTTCAAGTTCACTGAACTTATTCTAGCAGATTTTCTCTATTAGAAACAGAACAAAAAATAATATACAATACACGTTTTTATTAAAGGTCTTTACTCACAATTTAGCAATAACACACAATGTATTTACAATATAATTGTCTATACAAACTACTTTTCTTATTAAGTATTTTTAAGTATTTTCAGGCGGCCATTAGCCTGTCATTAAGTAGACCAAAGAAGGTTGATGTTGTCCGTCCACAAGATGGCGACAGAGACCACATAATAAGCCCTTAGAGGAGGAATAACCCAGCGTAATTTTAAACTACAGCTGATCAAATCATTATAAAACTGGTAAGTGACTTTCTAAGTCGGTCTCTCTTGATTGCTAAAGAGAAATACTGTAGACTGAAATAGATTGTAATACTGTAGGGAGATAACTCTGTAGACTGGTAGCATTTCATGCTGTTTAGCCTTATAATATTTAAATGTGAGCAAAATTACCTGTTTTGTCATCACTTTAGACATTACGCTAGAGAATCAATCATTCAAACACTAGCTCTAAAGTTTGATTTTCTTTTTTATATACACAATTATGCCCTCGAACTGTTGTATAAACGCAATATCTCACTCGTAGCAGTGTGATGTGGCTGTATATTGTCACTGGTGGGACGCTAATGCACGCCTCCCACCAGTACCACCTTTTGAGGCTTTTTAGGTGAGAATGTAGTTGTTTAGATTGCATGTATGCAGTTTATTTAAAGGATAGTGCCTATTTTAAATATTTATCATTTCTGAGATACAGCACGTCAGCATGCATCAGCCTGTCATTGCGCAGAGCAAAGACATTTGAGGTTGTCCATCCACAAGATGGCGACAGACCGCATAATAAGCCCTTAGAGGAGAAAAACTCATTTCAAAACAATATCAAGGTCCAGATCAAATCACTATAAAACAGGGAAGTGACATTCTAAGTC
>NC_079436.1:43845339-43857839 GCF_903798145.1 Danio aesculapii
AATGTTATTTTGAAGATGACTGTACACATTTTCTTCCATTTTTACTGGTCTGACAAGCAAGAACCAGCATCAAAACATACCTTACCAACAAATATGGAAGTCAAAGTGTACCATCAGCTGTCATTTCCAAAATATTTAATTTTATAACACAAAGAAAGAAGCCAATATATAAACCACACGAGGGAGAGTAAATAGTGAGGTAATTTTCGTTTTTTGGGGTGAACTGCCCCTTTTCACGCATGTTAGAATATCCGGTACAAGAACAATACATAAACAATATATGCACAGATAGGATACTCACCACTGGAGGAATTGGCTGTGCCTGTCGCCATCTTGAGAGCTCTTGATCATACAGAGCTTGTTTGGTCTCCTCGCTCAAGACAGACGACTCTCGAGCGTATTTGCACGCGGCAAAATACAGACTCTGGTCTTTAGCGTTCCGGAAACACATCGCGTGATCGAGACTGTTTTGGGCCATGGCTCGACGGTGAAAAACTGAACAATATACTGCTGAAAATGAAATGTCAGATAGTCTGATATGATCAGCTGTGAATTGCTTGCGTTTGCACTGAAAGTTGTCGAACACTGAATGCAGGAATGAAAAATAAGAACAGAACAGAACTTTTTAGAACGCGTTCTAAGGTCGCATAGCAACGCCTCCCAGCCGCGAATATGTTTTGCTTTAAAATCAGAAGCGCGCTTACACATTCATTACAGCAGAGGAGTCCTAATTAAACCAACGAGGGGTGATAATATAGTTCATAAAACATGAAAAAGACTTTTCTGAGTTGGCATTTTCACAATATAAAATAAAAACTCGAGACTGAAGCAAAAATATTATGTTGAATTTTCCAGTCAAAATTTAGGAAGATAAGTATGAATGAAGACTTTAATATTATCTGAGATATGCCCCAGATAGCAGACCTAAATTAAAACAACATCGAATAAATGTTTTTTTACTTCACAAAAGTGTGTGTGTGTGTGTGTATATATATATATTGTTGTTGTTATTATAATAATAATAATAATTATTATTATTATTAACTTACTAATTAATATGCAAGTAGGCTATACAAAATCAAGTAATGACATAATATGAACTTTAAAGTTTAAACAGGCTGAAAAAATCAGCAGAGCAAAGCACATTTGCAATACTTCCTAAATTAGTGCTTTATAATTAATACTTTAAATAGGGGTTTACCTTTAAAACGTTTCTTTAGAACTTTAACTGACCATAAATCCCTAATGATAGAATATCTATAAAAGCCATTCTTCTAATATCCAAAATATTGTGGTCTTCTGAGTGACGGAAGGCAGCATCCTTACTTTTTTATTTTTGAATCAGATATATTGCCTAATGAAAGCCAGCACCGACATTTTATTGCTTTATATTATTTCTGTCGTTTTCATAAAAAGGGGCAAACTAAACATTCATTAAAAAAAAGAAGTTACGTTAGACTTACTGTAAAGCAGCGGTTCCTAACAGGGGGGTCCCGGCCCACAAGGGAGCCTCAGCTAGGGGGGGTGGGTGATTCTTAGCAGTGGATCATGGAGTGGGATCTGGCTGCAGACTCGGTGCAGTGCAATCTGAGCTGCATCCAGTGGTTTTTAATGGCCTAACCTAACCCTACCCCTCACAGTGACGTCACTCGCTCCATTTGAGTGCATTGTGTCTGACATTTCATCGCTGAGGGATGCAATCTCAGCTTGCATCATAAAGGCTGCATCCAGATACTATAGGGATCATGTTGCCTTATTTCATTTTATCCATTAGCTCAGTGGTCCTCAACCACCGGTCTGTGGATCAATTGGTACCGGGCCGCACAAGAATCATTAATTATTTCCGTTTTATTTATTATCTGAGTCTGAACGATTTTTTATTTTGAAAAGTCTTTTATTTTTAAAAAATGACCGTATTCTTACCGTTAACGTTACATCTCTGTCACTTGAGCGCCCAAAATTTAACCCACAAGCAACAAAATGAGTAAGAAACAGACATCTTTGGAAAGTTTCTTTGCTAAGGGGAAAGGACAGTGAAGGACCCGCAAACTGCCAAGGTGTGTGGATTCTGCAGTGCTCTGTAATTTTCTCTATGAATAAAACTTGTTTCAGAGTGACAGCAATGTTTTGTCAGCTTGTCATCCTCTGAGAAAACGGTTGATGGTCGCCTAGCAACCTATGAGACACCAAAACCCCCTACCTTAGCACCCCCCCCCCCGGTCCTCGAAAAATTGTCAGGCGTTGACTGCTCCATGGGGATAAAAAGGTTGAATACTATGGAACAAAATCAATGCCAAAAGTATTGAATTAAAAAGCATGTTGAGTAGCACAAACTGAAAAAAATAATCCACTGAATTAACAAGTGCTAGCATTTTAATGACTTGAATTCCAGGGTTTGTATTTTTAGGTCCTGAAATTTAACAAAGCTGTTTATTTAAGCTGTGACTATTTTAACAAAAATATTTCAAACACATTTTTATACTCATAAATTCTATAATTCATATCCAATTTCCAGATTTCCCTTATAAAATATCCAATACCCTTTTAAAAATACAATGCATAATATTCAAAAGACAATTTTCAGTTCATTTTATTTCAGTTCAAATATTCGCTTTCATAAATTCTGTGGTTCAAATTTAATATTAATTCAGTGTCTTGGACATTATAAGTAATAAAATGAGTATGAGTAACCGAAGCCAGCTGATGATCACGTAAAAGTCGTAGCACAATCTCCATAACCGTCACAACCTCACAATCTGCCCACTGGCCTCTGCCCATCATGGCCTCCTAACCCTCTGCATATCATAATTGGCTTAATCACTCTGTCTCCTCTCCACCAATCAGCTGGTGTGCGTTCTGGCACAAAATGGCTGCCGTCGCAGCATCCAGGTGGATGCTACACAGTGGTGGTGGATGAGGAGATTCCCCCCTATGTGTAAAGTGCTTTGAGTGACCAGAAAAGTGCTATATAAATGTAAGGAATTATTATTAATTATTGTCTATGTGTACGTGTTCAATCAAGTGTATTAAGTGTATGTGTTGTCCTTCGATGGTTGACATTATCTCTTCACAGGTCTTGGATCTGATCAAGTGGTACTGCACAATCTTAGGATGGGCATCCCCAGGTGGAGAGCAAAGAAAATAATTAACATATCTGCTGTTCATAATGAATTTGAACAAGAGATATTAATGTATATGTGAAAATTAAGTGCTATAAATGAGAAGAGGTGCTATATAAACAAACATGGAACACATAAGTGATCTAATCTGGTGCATTAAAACAGGAAGAGTGTGTCCTACAGGTGGTATCACAACACTAATGTAAAAGGTTTTTATATCAGTTGTAATTTCATCGCAGTTTCTTTATAATTTCATTTCAATCCTCGGGCATCCCTCCTTTTTAAAGTTCATTCTTTCCTTCTGTATTTTTTAACAGTATACCATAAGAGAGGAAATACAGGCCTGATGGGTGTCCCTCTATCTGTTCAACACTCAACAGCAAATAATAGTGAAGGATGGACAGTAGGCAGGACATTGAGGTCTGTGACAAAAGATTTTGCGATTTGCCCCACAAGCCTCTGATTATAAAAAAAGAGAGAGAAGTTGCACACACACAACAAACACACACACAGTTCACATCAGGAATTCACAGAAGTAGTTCAGTAAATATTCAGTCTGGATTTTCTCTAAAATTGTTTGTATTAAATCATTTGTAGGCCTAATAAATGACCAAAACGTGGTTGTTACTTGCTCTTTTACTAGTCTCTCTTTATACGGCCAGTTTAGCAAATGTAAGAATTGAACAAGTACACATTCAGTCTGTTAATAAATTAAAGTAAAAGTATTTTTAAAATGACGTTTTAGAATACTTTTTATTATTATATTTTAAAGATTGTTGCAGGGCGGCACAGTGGCTCAATGGTTAGCACTGTCGCCTTACAGCAAGAAGGTCGCTGGTCCAGTTGGTATTCTCTGTTTAGTTTGCATGTTCTCCCTGTGTTCGCGTGGGTTTCCTCTGGGTGCTCCGGTTTCCCCCACAGTACAAAGACGTACGATATAGGTGAATTGGGTGAGCTAAATTGGCCGAAGTTTATGAGTGTGTGTGAATGAGTGTATGGGTGTTTCCCAGTACTGGGTTGTGGCTGGAAGGGCATCCGCAGTGTAAAACATTTGATGAAATAGTTGGCGGTTCATTCTGCTGTGGTGACCCCTGATAAATAAGGAACTAAGCAGAAGGAAAATAAATGAATGATTGTTTCAACGGTCCCCGTGGGATGTTGCAATCACCCCCTAGTGGTCAGTTTCAGCGTTTGACTTTGTTTAATGAAGTTTAAATTCTACAAATATTATTTTATATATGTTACAGCAATATGGGTAACTATCTGAGAGATGTGGGTTGAATATATTAAAGCCTATATATAAATGTCTCTGAGAAACTGAAAGGAAGTGTTGCAACCCCTCACCATTCTCCCCTAAACTACACCACAACAGACGTTTCACAGGGTTTTGCCATGTAATGATTTTTTTTGCCACTAGTGGTCCTCATCTAACTTTTCTTAGACTTCAGTAAATAACGTTATTGAGTTGCAATGTGTCTTGTTTACATGTGTTTATTTAAGTGGACCCATTTCCTTTTTTTTTTTGCTTGGTTATTGTTGATCCTAGCCAGTGGTTGCCATAAGTTTGCCTTAGATTATAATAAGGATTCTTTACTGACATTTTTGATGTTTATTGTCTGCAGCCGAGGCTCGAACCAGCGGCCTTCTTGCTGTGAAGCGACAGCACTACCTACAGCGCCACTGCGTCGCCCAGAATTGTAATTTACATTTTGTAATCAACTCTGAAGGAGAAGTGTCTCACTGTTGGGTTCATTAACCTTCTGTTGCGCGGTTGCTGTCAGTCAACAATATATCGCTTAAACCAGTGTTTCTCAATCCCGTTCCTGGAGGACCACCAGCACTGCATGTTTTGGATGTCTCCTTTGTCTGTCACACCCATTTCTGGTCTTTCAGACTCTGCTAATGAGCTGATGTACTGAATCAGGTGTGTTTGGTTAAGGAGACATGGAACATGTGCAGAGCTGCAGGAACGTGGTTGAGAAACACTGGTTTAAACCCATCTCATGCTTCCACATTGTGAGAGCATCCTCTTATTCGCTGCATCCACACAAATGACTTTACTGACAAAACTAAACCTTTGTTAAATAGTGGTTTTCAAATCTGATTCTCTTAAAAGCATCATAATAGAGCAGCAACAGCTCCGGACACTGACAGTGAATACAGAAAATCTGTTGACATTGTTCCTGTTTACCTCAAAATCAATAATGCTTTGGCGTAATAAATAAAATGTATTGTACAAATGAACACAATTTGAGTCATGAGCTTGCAGTTGGCATGAATAGTGCAGAAAAATAGGGATTTTATAAAGGTTGTGAAGTGCTAATGACAATAATACAGTCAAACAGACGCAGAATTCAGCAAACTGTTAGGACTATGTAAATTCTTTATGTAGCCTATTTAGGGTTGTTAACCCTTACGTACTGTTGGGGGTGTTTTCATCCCCTCTGGGGTAATTTTGGATCCTAATTTGGCCACAAATTCCTCTGTGTTTCACAAATGGAATGATTTTTGGTGACAAATCATTATTTTGACTCATATTTTGGGAAAATGCTTTGGAAATGTTCAAAAATGCAACAGTACACTGGGCAAATTTACTACTCTTTTGTTATGTTTATAGCTGTTTTTGCCCCATTGACTTCTACTATATTGACATTTTTTGATTGCGATGTTGTGACGGCATTTAATTATGCATTCTTGATTGTTGCTGGTTTTTCCTGTATTACATTTACAGTACTACACCATGGCCCATTTCAAGGCAAGCAAGGTAATACATAACTTCAAGAAATAATGCATCACATCTCGTATTTTATCATATTATCATGTAATTATTATTGATTAAAACACAATTATTGATTACAAATCACAAAACCACTGCTGGTCTTCTGGTGGCAGCTCTTTATTGACAGTTTTCATGAGACCGGAAACAAACTTTGGCAAGAATCTCACTGAATCTGTAATAAAAGTACGACTTATTACGTTACAATGTAGTATGTAGCAACTATGTATAAAATATTGTGCAAATAAATGTAAGTAAAACATCAATATTTTCTAAAGTGAATAATAACATTGTGAATACCCAAGTGCAAAGATTTTCATTTTGGATTCTTTTCTTCCACATGACGAGCAGCACTCATGTCTTAACACTGCAATTAATAAAGAAAACACATAATTGTTATGATAGTGTTAATTAAAACATATTTTCTATTTAAATAATATAAATGATGCATGATACTTTAACTTCATAATAATGATTGTACTGAAGTGTTTTTTCATTTCATATTTAATTAAAGATATGTGTATTTCTTCCAGCGCTATACCCTAACCAGGGTGCTCGAGGGTTCATGGGAGTATGCCCAACCAGTCCACGTGTGTTTTGTGGACTTAGAGAAGGCATTTGATCGTGTCCCTCGTGGCATTCTCGTTCGCATTGCTGGCAATAAGTCAGACTTGTTTCCAGTGCATGCTGCCTTTGTCACCAATTCTATGGACAGAATTTCAAAGCGCAGCCTTGGGCTGAGGGGGTCCGGTTTGGGGACCACAGGATTTCATCTCTGTTATTCGCAGACGATGTTGTTCTGTTGGCTTCATCGAACATGGACCTTCAGCATGTACTGGGGCAGTTTGCTGCTGAGTGTGATGCTGCCGGGATGAGAATCAGCACCTCCAAGTCCGAGGCCATGGTGCTCCACTGGAAAAAGGTGGTTTGGCATCTCCAGGTTGAAGGTAAGTCCTTACCCCCAGTGGAGAAGTGCAAGTATCTTGGGGTTTTGTTCACAAGTGAGGGAAGGATGGAGCGTGAGATTGACAGGCGGATTGGTGCAGCAGTATTGCGGTCAATGTACCAGTCTGTTGTGGTAAAGAAGAAGCTGAGCCAAAAGGCAAAGCTCTCAATTTACCGGTCAATCTACGTTCCTACTCTTACCTATGGTCATGAGCTTTGGGTCATGACCGAAAGGACAAGATCTTGGATACAAGTGGCCGAAATGAGTTTCCTTTGAAGAGTGGCAAGGCGCACTCTTATAGATGGGGTGAGGAGCTCTGTCACCTGGAGGAGCTCGGAGTATAGCTGCTGCTCCTCCACATCGAGAGAAGTCAGCGGAGGTGGCTCGGGCATCTGTTTCGGATGCCTCCTGGATGCCAACCTAGGGAGGTGTTCCAGGCATGTCCCACTGGGACGAGCCCTCAGGGAAGACCAAGGACACGCTGGAGGGACTATGTCTCTCGTCTGGTCTGGGAATGCCTCGGGATCCCCCTGGAGGAGCTGGAGGAAGTGTCTAGGGAGAGGGAAGTTTGGGGTTCTCTCCTAAGACTGCTGCCCCTGTGACCCAGCCCTGAGAAAGCAGTTAAAAATGAATGAATGAATGTATTTCTTATATGTTAACAAAGGGCAAAACATTACAATAATTTTCTCTCATATGGTGGCTCTTAATGCTGTATTTCATGACCGACTAGCAATCATAAATAAACCAAAAATACTGAAGCAAAAAATAAATAGAAAAATATCTTTGTTGTCATTAAAAGATTTCTTTATTCACATGTACTTCAGCAGAGTAGCATTTCAAGCCCATTGGTAAAGTTCACAAGCCTCAATCTAGCCATGATTTGATTTGCTTTACTCGTTAATAATGTCAAAAAAAGAAGAAAGAAAAAAACACCATTATACATATTGCATATGAACATGTATACGTTGTGTGTTTCTCCTAATGTAAAGTGTATATAAATACATCAAAACACATGTAAATAAATTACTACATCTAATTCAACGTGTTTTTAAAGTCCCCATAAACCGGAAGCTGCAACTGTTATTTTTTTCATATTGTGACGCAGTTCCTAGAGAAACGGAATATTAAATGACAAAACAGTGAATCACTATTTTATACTAATTGGTTTGATAGATCCTTAATTTATTTATTTTTTTAATTTGATGATTTTGGTAACTTACTGTCTTAATACTTTATGACTTTTTTTAATCTTGACTTTTCTTAGAGTTCTTAGAGCTTTCCCTACAGGTTTAATGCATCTGGTCAAAGTCATATACAATACAATCAAAAAATATGAAGGAATCAGCATTATTGCTGTATTGACATTCATGATATGAAATGTAACAATAAACATATTCATCTAATTCTTCAGCAAGGAAATCGTATTGTTCAGCGAGGCAGATCCACTGGGTTGCATTAATCAATAATATAAACTGGAGAAAAGCTTGGTTGTTGCCTCATAAATACTTTCTTGCTAATAAAACTAAAGAAATCCGCTTTAAAATATAGCATTAAATATATCCGGTTAGCTCATTTATTTCCAAATATGTTGATATTCTGAGTTGTTGTACATTTTGTGTTAAGGATGATGAAACTTTATTACATTTATTTTGTATGTGTGAATTTGTTTAGAAGTTTAGGTTCGACTTGTATTATTATTTAAACAGCCCTCCTACCTTTGCACAATCTTTTAGTTTAAAAGAAATTATTTGTAATTACTCAGAATCTGCACATAAATCTAAAGAATTTATCTTCAACTTTTTTTATTTTGTTTAGAAATGTTTTCATACATAAACAAAAATGCATGGCTTCAATCTCTACTTTTCAACATTTTCTGACTGAAGTTGACTCACTGCTCAAATCTCTCTGTATGTGTAACAACAAAAAATGTATCAGATTTTTGGAAGAACTGTTGTCTGTTGACTCTGATTTGAGTTAGATGGCTTTCCTGTAATGGTCTTAATTATTTTATTTTCATACACTTTTGTACAATTGTAATTTACTTACCCCATTTTTTGTTTTGTTAGTCCTTTTTCTCTCTGCATTTAATGTAACTTGTATTTTTCCTTTCTTATTGATCTCCTGATTGTGGTTGTATATTTTACATTCACGAATAAAAAAAGACAAAACAGTAGCTTGAATTTTTCTACTTTGAGCTGATTGGATGTATTAAAGTAAACATTTCATTCTAAAAGATTGGGAAAAGTAAGGAGAGTTAATAAAACCTAGCTACAGACTCCTCACCATTTCTGTTTGTTGTCAAAACTGACAGTTGGAGCAGTCTGATTAAATATGTTAGCCCCGCCCATTTGATAAGATGCAGATGATTTTATTGAGATTGAGAAGTAGTACCAAGGACATGGAATGTTAGCAGCCTGTTCTTGAAACTAATTTGTAGACGGTGCCTCAAAAAAAACGACGCGTCGCAGCCTTCCAGGGGTACGCATGTACTTTAAAACGCTGAGGTCTATTGTGTTGTGCATTTTTCTCATGATCGAATTTAGCATTTTTACTAGCTGATTAACAAACTTGTTGAACGCGGAAGTCCGAATGTGGGAATATAAAACATTAACGAACTAAGAAAAGCCTCTAAAGCATATATTGAGGTAAATTTGTTTTTATTTTCGCACATTTGGACTTTATTCTTATTATAATTACAGAAAAACATTATTTCTAATGTCTGCGTAGAGTTAATGTGGACTTATATTAGGAGCCAATAATGACAAAGTAATACACTGTTCACAGTCAAAAACTGCTAATATTGTTTTAAAGTAATAATTTCATGTGATTTCAGACAGAATATTCAAAGTACTATGGTGACGTTAAACATATAGTTGGCTTGTCACAAGTTGTCACTGAACAAATGTGCGAATATAGAACAAACTACCGTTACCTCTATGAAAAACATGGGCTAGCTATGTTAGCATACTTGAACCATACTGAACCAGTAGTTACTCGTGGAGACTCTTTTCTTTGCGGAAAAGCTTTTCTTTGCGTTGCTTCGCTTTTTTGTTGACTCATCTATTAGGTGATATTTATTTTACGCTATTGGATTTATGTTAACTGTATGGTATCAATAAGTTTTAATGCTGTTGCTTGACTTGTTTGTGTTTTATTCGGTGTTTTGTTTACTTGTTTTTACCGGTGATTTGTTTCTTGGTTATTGCTAAATATCATTTTTTAGCCATGGCTCTTGGTGTGCACATGTTCGCTCCGGTTTGTCTCATCGAAAATGACGGATTTGGGAAGCTGTGTGTAAAGAAACAGGCAAAAGACATTCTGGACCGGATCAATGAGCCCGTGGTGGTGGTGTCTGTGGTGGGACCCTATTGTACGGGAAAGTCTTACCTTATGAACCGCCTGGCAGGACAACAAACTGGTGAGAGCTACATGATGGACAAAACACTGTATGTAGTCTACTGCTAATAAAAACATAAACAGTAGACTACATGCTGGTATGAAAATGAGGACACAACATGTAAACGATTAAAATATAGATAAATAATATTGTTTAAATATTAACAGTAATTCTCCTTGCTGAGCTTGTAACCTATACTTAAACGTATTAAAAACAGTTGAAAATCATCCTTAAATTTGTTTTTTTTGTTTTAAAAAATACATTTTAATTAACTTTTTTTGTGTGAAGCATAAAGTAAATAATTCCGATGTGACCTAACATAACTGATATAATAAAAACAACAAAACAGAAAATATTATTGATATTCAGAAAAGCTGTATAACCAACTTGCAGGAAATCATTGTGGTTATCTTTAATCTTGAAGGAAATGACATCAAAAAAATATTCTAAAATCTGAAGTGTTTCTTAGTCCCTTTATTCATCAGGCGTCGTCACAGTGGAATGAACCGACAACTTATCCAGCATATGTATTACACAGCTTATGCCATTCCAGCTGCTTCCAGCAACATCCATACACACTCATTAACACACATACACTATGGCCAATTTAGCTTATTCACCTATAGTGGATGTCTTTGGACTGTAGGGGAAACCGGAGCATCCGGAAAAAACCCACGCCGACACGGGGAGAACATGCAAACTCCACACAGAAATGCCAGCTATAACTTTGGATTTTTTAATAAAAATTACATTACAAAAATTATATCAAGTCTTGGTTTTGTTATTGTGATTGTCCTTTTTTCTCAGGTTTTGCTCTCAGAAACACTATTGAGTCAAAGACCAAAGGCATCTGGATGTGGTGTATTCCTCACCCGAAGAAAAAAGGACACACTCTGGTGCTGCTGGATACAGAGGGATTGGGTGACGTGCAGGTGTGTATGAAAATCACAGGGCGGAAGCTACAGCAGCATTATCTCTATATGAACCAAATTCTACCATGTGCTTTGGCGTTCAGTTTCCATGCTTTAATTACAAGGGACAAGGAAATACACTGCGTTTAAAGGGGTTAGTTTACCCAAAAATAAAAATTCTGCCATCATTTACCCTCCCTCTTTCAAACCTATTGAGTTTGTTTCTTCTGTTGAACACAAACAATACATTCTGATGATTTTCTCAAGAAAGCTGAAACCTGTAACCATTGACTTCCATAGTATTTGACTTTCCTACTATGAAAGTCAATGGTTCCAATTTTTAAGCTTTCTTTTAATGTTAATGTTTTTATTTTTCTTTAGTGTTCAACACAATAAAAAACTCAAAGGTTTGAACCCATTTGAGGGTCAATATATAGTGAGTACATTTTTCATTTTTGGGTGAAATATCCCTTTAAACTGATCCTACAGATCAGTTTTAAATTAAATTGATCATTAAGTCACTTTAATTCTCACATTTAATTAATATTTCAGGAGGATGAGAAGGATGACACATGGATCTTCAGTCTGGCTGTCCTTCTCAGCAGTGTTCTGGTGTACAACAGTTTAGGGGTCATTGATAACGAGGCACTGGAAAAGCTGCAGTATCCTTCCCAGATATAAAAGAATATTTATGATAATAAACACAGAACAGCAGCAGTCTTATTCCTCCTGAGCAGTGCTGAATGTAGCTATGTTACAGAGCTGCCGGAGAACATCCGTGTGAAGGCAGAAGGTTATGAAGACGAGGCTGCAGAATTCATGCATGTTTTCCCATCGTTTGTCTGGGCTGTTCGGGACTTTGCTCTGGATTTGAAAATGGGGGACAAATTGATAACGTCAGACGAGTATCTGGAGAGTGCACTGATGCTTAAACAAGGTGAGAAAACATGTTGACATTAAACGCATAAAGGACATACTCAAATACTAACAGGCACAAACACCATCATGGATCATCTATAGTCATTTTGAAGAACATTTCCATCCCATTTTAAAGTATGAATTGCCTCATTTGAATTAGATTACAGTATGTTCTTGTTCTTAAAGCTAGAGTGTACATCTGTTGGATTATTTGAGAAATGTTTCCAAACAAGTTTTCCTAAAAATTACCCCTTTTTTATGTGAACAATGGATTTCATCCTTCAAGCTCAAGTACTGGTGAAAACAGCATTATGACTAGTGCCTGTAAACATACAAATGGTTTACTTGCATATATCCCCGCACATTAAAATAGTATTTTGGCATCAATGATTTTACATACGGCACATTTCAGAGTTTCTACAAGGTATTACAT